>NW_023503293.1:0-300000 GCF_014529535.1 Bradysia coprophila
CCATTCGCGCCACTCGGCTGCAAATAGTCACTTCGTGGTGTTGTTAGCACAAAACTCAAGAAAAAAAATTAAATTTCTTACTTTTTTCCAGAGGTCAACACAACGTTTTTCACAACAAATGCGACCGAAGTTTCATCTGAGGAACGATTTTGTTTTTTCCTTCATGTGTGCTACCCTTCAGTGATTTAAAAAAAAATCAATTTTAGACTGCTCGTATCGGATGTTTCCCATCAATTGTGAACACTTCCCGCAACTATTTCGAACGATTTTCCATGCAATATGTAGACTAAGGGCAGAAAATGTTTCGGCCATGCTTATGCGTGAAGAGGTTGTAAAGTCATATATTAGAGATTAATTTCACGTGATTGTCGAAAGTTTTACACACAACACACATTACCAGTCATCAAACAACTTCAAAACAAATTTGTTGTTTTCGCATAATAAACCTTGCGTAATACATATCTTAAAACAAGGTAAAAGCTTAGCAAAAACTTACCTGAGCACAAGATAAGAAAAATCCAACTTTCTACTGCAAAGTTTCAGATAAATGAAAGTAATTTCAATAAATTAACCTGAAAATTGTGTGTATACACCACACCACATATGTAATAATTAATTTTGCTTCCTTATAGCATTTTCCTAACTAGCTACGAACATTACCGTAATATCATATCTCCCCTCGAGCTCTTTAGGATCGTAATGTAAAATTAGAAAAGGAAATTGTGATGTAGCACATCGACGTATTTTTCGGGTGTCAGTGTTATCTAACAAACTATACAGCAGAACCATCAGCGTATAGTAATACAAGCGTATAGAGAATCGTAATTGGCCAAATTATGATCCGATAGAAATCTACGTACATTGACTTCATAGCAACTATAGAATATGTTACGATACGATGCTAATGCTAACAACATTCTTAGTATATTGCCTTTGCCTGTATGTATAAATATAATGAACAGAATATACAGAGTAGTTCCGCAAAAGCGAATAATAGTGCGGTGAATTTAGAGATTGAACATAAGCGGTACCAGAAACGTAATATAGTTATGTTCACCACTCTGCTTGTATCATGATTACATTTTATTATTGTAATGCAATTTAGAAACGTGAAAATAGTGTTGATATGTTAGTCCCTAACAAACTCGGAGGAATATAAGAGGGAAATCACCACTTTAATTTATCACAGAGTTTAACTCACTGAATTATTTTTTATATTTAGTTCAATATGAAGATATTAAGCGAAAATTGACGAAAATAATACGCTGATAACAGTGATAGTGGAAAATTTAGACTCAGAATCAGTTGGTTTGTATTTTGTATGTTGGTAACAAACTGGTGTGAGTGGTTACTGGTTACAGCATATACAGAGAGGTTGGCGTAGGTAAACGTATTAAGTTAATTACATTTTTGTGGTAACCATGGTTTGCTCTCGGCAATCGTTTTACAAGCTAAAAAAGTATTACATTACAATAGTACATTACTTACCTGTGGGGCAAACGGTAGAAATGATATTTCTCGTGTGAAATTTACCGATCGAGGCGTAGCCGATTTATGGACGGTGTTTGAAGGAGAATGATGTTTAGAACTAAGAAGAAATATAATAAAGTTTTCCCATATTTTAGTACATTCCGTCATAAAATTACTGCTGTCATACTTCATTTATTTATTTATTTATTTATTACTGAGTCAATTCAACAGCCTGTTACGGCCAATAACAGAGGAATAACACAGTAAAGAGGAAATCAGAATCAATGGCAATATTACTAGTTCAACAAAAAAAAAGAAGAAAAACTACCGACTGAGAATGTCACATGACATACTTATTCTTAACTTCAGTCTTGAACGAACTAAGCGACGCATGAAAAATATCTAAGCTATTAAAAAGATCATTGTGATTAGATTGAATTCTTCTAATCGGCGCTTTATTTTCGATGTTCGATACATAGGTGGCCGGATAAAACGTTGGAGCTTCATGTCTACTCGGACGAAGTGAATTGTACAAGACCACATCATTATCCAAGGCAACTGTGAAACGACCATTGACCACTTTGTAGAGAAAAATTTCGTCAGAAATGAACCGCCTGGATTCTAGCATTGGAAGTTGCAGTCGCGCAAGTCGTTGTGGATAATCGACGTAATTCCAATTGAACTTTCGATAAAGCATTCTCGTAAACTTCCTCTGAACTCTCTCAATTTTTTCAATGGAATTCTGATAAATCGGTGACCAGACCACGCTGCAATACTCCACCTGACTACGAACATATGCTTTGTACAAAGTAATAGTACGGAACCGTTTGCAAGAGTGGAAGATGAAGCCCAACATCTGATACGCCTTCCTTGTAACTCTGTCAATGTGTTCGTTGAAGTTCGATTTCTCGTCAAAGGTGACACCCAAGTCTTTCTTCACTGAAACTCTTACCAACACATCGCGAGAGACTACATAATCGTAGATCATTTTGAACGGTTTGTAAGTCAACGCAAGGACTGAGCATTTTTTCACGTTTAAATAAATTTTGTTGAAAGAGCACCAATGGCACAACGCATTGATGTCTTCCTGAAGTACAATGCAGTCCTCAATGGACTCGATTTTACGGGAAATCTTCAGATCGTCCACTAGTTGAAGGCTGCTACTTTTCAGTTGTTCCACTAAGTCATTGACGAAAATCAAGAACAGCAACGGACGCAACACTGATCCTTGCGGCACTCCTGATTTCGGACGCATTAGAAAAGATCTCGCGTCACCCAATACTACATATTGCGAGCGATTTGACAAGTAGGATATAAACCATTCCAATAATGTACCACCAATGCCAAACGATAGCAATTTCATGATCAACAGCCTATGGTCCACCATATCGAATGCCTTAGAGAAGTTCGTGTATATCGTGTCGACCTGCCCACCATTCATAACATTATGGCATAAAAACGTCATGTGATGTACCAAATTAGTCTGCACTGAACGCCCATAGAAGAACCCATGTTGACATGAACTGATTGATGATTTCACGAAGTCAAATACCTTACGGAAGACACATTTCTCAAAAATCTTAGCGCTAGCGTCACATTTTTTTTCCGGATTTGTAGATCGGCGAGATAAAGCTGAGCTTTCACAAACCTGGAAAGACACCCTCAGACAGCGATTTGTTAAAAGTAATTGACTATGGCAATGATAGCGTATCTTTGAGGCGAACATAGAGAATCATCGGCATGTTATCAGTACTACTCATCTTATTATGATCGAAACTGCTCAAAATAGAATTCACATCCGATTCACTGATTATGGCATCATTCAAACGTCAACCGATAAATCGTCAAAAACGATCATTTGGTGACATTTGTTCTGTAAAGACAAATGTGAAGTTGGTTTACATGAAAATAAGCCGCAAAGAATGAAGTACTATGAAAAAATGTGCCGTCTCTACAGGCCAACGCACGTGTCCCATCGGCAAAATAAGAGATGACATTTGGTTAATGTGGTCCTCATATAGTGAAAACAATCTATGTTAAAGCGAATGAAGTACAAGATTTTGTAATAAACACGAGTGATGGCCATTTAATGATTTTGTTGCGATACGCCTATCGTTTCTAAAGAAAAACAATTTCTCGCATCCCACTTTCATGTCACACAAAAACTTTGAACCAAGGCAGAACTTTTGATTTGTTTTTTTACTTTTCGACTAAAATTCTTATGTGTACGTAAAATCGAAATCTATGTGTACGCTTAGGAGGTGGTCTTTTTTAAAAGCATGCGAGGGAATTAAAAAAAAATATTTTCGACGTGCGTAATTTGTGAATGGTCCCCTAAGACATTTGTACTGAAAAGCTGTATTCTACTATTTTGTGTTAGTACACACGTTGCCACTCCAACAGATTCGTCACAAGAATAGAGCCAAATGAAAAATGTGTACACTCTTGAAATTTGAAATTTATATTTGACGAACTGTACCAATGTATGATAGTTTGTTGCAATCCCAACCGGGGTCATTTGCACGAACCGGTCCTTAGAGGTTTGCTGGGAATGATAAAATTGATTCAATAGGATAATAAAACAATCTATTATATGGTGAATTTTGTCTTCATTCGTTGTACGTACCTATGTATATAAGGTATATGTTTATAATATATACCATCGCATCGTTGTCATCCTACATCACATTTTATAAGGGTATATGGATACACTTTGCATATTATCATCAAACATTGTGATTGTGACATTTATCCGCATATCATAAATTTCTTTATTAGATATTTATTCAAATAAGTTAAATCAAATACAAGAAGTCAAAAATTTTGAACTCGGAAATGTTATTATACGTTTTTCGTTTGGTATTGTACGTTAGTTGCGTCTCTATAGGCGTACAGATCTATGTACATCGTATATATAATAATTGTTAAACATAACATAACCGTATTGTTGGGAATATGCTTTATACAAACACAGCTAAGGACGAGTAAATATTCACAGGAGTAAGACAAGACCTTTAAACAACTTAAAGTGTGACATACAACACGATTTTGGGGGAGAAAATCTTGATATTTACCCCGGAATATTTCAAGATTTTATACTCTCTGACAATATTATTTCATTACATGTTTCATATCGCATGAAGACCATGCGGGAAATAACAAACAGACGTACCAGACACAAGACTTTTAATCAATTTCTTTACTTTCGCATCATTGAAGGATTTTCTGTTTTTTCGTTTTTCTTAGTGATCTCGTTCCCATCCTACTTTTTAGTCCGTATTCTTTTTGATAGGATTATTATTAGGTATTTTGGGTTGGGTTGAATAGCAACACAACAACATTTTCGAAGAAATATAGATACACAATGAATTGTTCCGGAAATTATTCATCTACAACAAAATATGACTGTGATCTGTTAAATGGAAATACGTTTGAATTGGTAACAAAAAAAAATCGACATTTCATTTTAAGCTTTTTTTATTGAACAGAAAATCGTCAAAGGTACAAATCGTTAACAAATGAACCAAAAAAGATCAATAAAATAAGCCTCATGAGGTCTTTTCAAATACTTTAGGGTATCGCCAAAGTCAATCATAAAATGTGAACGTAGGCAGTTTTGCAGCAGTTGTTTAGCTGTTTAAAAACTAAATCAGTTCTATTACACGTGCATCTGGTTACACGGTGAGGCTTAAAAATTTTATATAAACGAGTAAGATAACATTAAGGTTTTTTCATAAGTGAGTAGGGGGAGGGAAGTGCTGTTCAAGTAAACAAGTTTTAGCAAAATCCTCTGAGCTGTTCCTGAGAACCAGCACCAGCGTCAGCACTTGTGAAACAGTGAGGACTTAAGATTTACATTGGAATTGATACAGGGCAAAATTCTAAGATTTACAGTGTAAAAATTATGGCTCTCGATAATTTCTTTATTGAGCAATAGTAGCTAAAACTAAAAATTTCACCAAAAATTTCCAACAAATATAATCATTTTAGTAGGCAAATTCAAATTCTATGCGCTAATTTTGGTGGGCAAATTAGTAGGAACAAACTCACACTATCAAATATTTCGTATTTGATGTAGGGGCCACTTTATTTACGTAATTTTGTTCCTATTTTACGGTCTATGTAGTATTCGTCTAAGATTTCATGGATATTTACCAAAATGAAGTTTTCATCAGAAGATAAAGCGCAAATAATGAAGTACTAGCATGGTTCAAAAACCACTTTGTGTGAATTTTTGGGTCCCCCTAGCCAGCCCTTGACAAGAAATGAAGATTGCCATAAAAAAATTAGGAACGGCCAATTATTAGGCTGAGCCAAACCGAATACGGTGACAACATTTTTTAGACTATCTATGCTTCCTCGAGGAGTAAGACGACAGATGATGTTGAATTGTTAGGCTAGCCGCTAGCGTATGATGAAGAAAAGAAAATGGCCATCCATGTAGACTTTACAAAATCAGTTGGTTCTGAATTGAACTTTAATCAAATATTTTTTATTCTGAAATAGTGCCAATATATGCGAAAGAGTCCGAAGTAGACAACTATAAACACGATAAACACTATTTTCTAAGTCGACTGTTGACAGCCTCGACTAAAGTAAAAAAAAGTGGGAGACTTGAGGTTCATAGTGGAATTAGTGGAGTCTGCCCTACAGGTTTCTTTTCTTTACAAGTTTAATTTGATTGATATGCCAATAGTGTCCAACATATACTTGGTCTACGTAACGTCAAGTCCAAAAGATACACGAAAGAGGTCGGAGAAGGTGCACTTCCAGGTCGTCGAAAGCATTTAATCACGTGGCAAAGAGACATATCGACTTGTCGCTTAAACCATTACAATACAAAGGTAATTTCCACTTGTTGTTTATTATTCTGTTGTGAAACACGATCAAAACAAAAGCAAAAAAAAATGCATCTGTTGTACAGGCGTTGTTAGATGTACCGATTCTTTCCCAACGACCTTGAAATACAGAAGACATGCCAACTCCTATCCTTTGGGTTTAGACACAGCGAGCTTGAAAAAATTCGACTCGACTATCATACTATTGTACTGAGGGATTCTTTTGAAAAACAGCCTACCGAAATCGGACGCATTTTATAGTGGATATTTTTATGTATACCTAGAAAGGACTTCGACCCTAGAAACTAAAATCACATTCAAAAAAATTCTTCGAAGCTTGTGTGGCTAGTGGGAGGTGATTCAAAGCGAAAGTTAGAACTCTTACAAAAATTTCTCCAGTTACATGAGCCGTAAGGGTCGTGTGGGGTGTCATTTAAAAGGTAATCACATGTACTATTAAGCCGAATAGGGACTTATTGGAGTTAAAATTCATTCACAATGAAATATGTGCAGTTGAAGTTTTCAACCAAAGACTTACACTGTTCTTACAGAAATTTCTCGATGTACACGAAATGTACATGGTCGTGTGGGGTATCATTTGAAAGGTAATTTTATGTGCTTTTGGGCCAAATAGGATCTTATGTGGTTTGGATGCATCTACGATGAAATAGGAGTTGAAATGTTTAAGTGCCCATATTTCATCGCAATGCGTCCAAACCCCATAAGACCCATAATTACACATAAAATTACCTTTCAAATGATTTCAAATGCGTCCGATTTCGGTAGGTTGTTTTTCAAAAGAATCCCTCACTATTTTACATACATGTACAATGTACAGTAAATGTCTCTTTCCATATACTATATATGGCAATAAAGTAGAACGATAATCTCAAAATGTATTACTTTTTCTACCGTAGAAGTTATGCTATGCTTGATATAATGGTCAATTGGTGAAGCGAATACGGAATATTGTTAGAAATTGTTATGAATAGAAACTTGTAATGGAAGGAATATGTACAAGTTTTGATTTTTTTTACTGACATGTGTGCATGCATTGAAGTGATGAAGAAATCCATATGAATTCAATCAGGTTCCTGACACTACATACACTATGTAAATTATGTGCACTGTATGTGTGAATCTATATATATACACTACTATAGTAGTAATTCATGAATCTCGTGCAACTTTGTCTGAGGTTAATTCAGAATATATATATAGGTACAGTTCGACTCATATAAAAACCAGTTTATTGGCAATCGCATCGCATCCTTTTAGTGTAAAAACAGAAAACGTGTAATCAATGAACAAAATCAAAAACGAGATAATTGTAGTCAATTCCTACATCACACAGCTTTCAATTAAACCGTTCACGACATTTAATTTTAACAGCAAATAAAGTGAAATTTTATTATATATAGGACATGTTGTACAGAGTAGAGAGATATGTTGTTGTTTACCATTCCCATTTACCCGTACATTTTGCAACAGCAAAAGGATTAAATGATACGAATGTTCATCAGGGGCCATCAACTTAATTTATGTAACGGTGTCTGTGTGGAAAACTCCGGCACCGACAAAGCAATATGAACCGTATAAATGTTTCCAATTCCCATTGACGCGAGTACTGAAAATAACACTTTGCTCGACACAATTTTTTATTTTATTGCCAGCAATTTTGTTGAATCAATCAAACTTTTAAAAATGTTGATTGAGTGCGAAGTTTTTTTTTTACATTGTGAAAAAGTGTGCTATACAATTGCCGATAGAAATGAAGCCGGTCAATCGCTTTTGTTGCAATATAAATTAAAAGTATAAAATCAGTGAAGCCCCGTACGAACCCATATACCGTAATCCTATTGCGTCGAAACCGTACTGCGTATGTATTACTTACTTACTTTACTGGCACTACAACCCATTAAGGGTCTTGGCCTTCTCCAACATGCTTCTCCAACCGGACCTATCCGCGGCTAACGATTCCCAACGTGTGACACCGATTGTTTGAAGATTTGATAGGACTGCATCGCACAATCTGGCCTTTGGTCGATCTGCACTACTCTTCCCTTCTGGTTTGGTTTTCAATATTTTCTTCGGGATACGATTTTCCTCCATCCGTTCCACATGACCGAGCTACCGAAGTCTATTCAGTTTGATGATCCTGACTATGTCTGGGTCTACATAAAGCTGTTTTAGCTTAAAATTGTGTCGTCTGCGCCATCTGTTTTGATTCGGATCCAGAATCCGCCCGAATATTGTACGCAGGACTTTCCTTTCAAACGTGAGTAACGTCTGTTCTTCTCTTTGTGTCATGCACCACGACTCAGAGCCGAGCCGTATGTTACAACCGGTCTTATTACCGATCTGTACAATGTGCACCTTGAAACTCTGCTAACCGACTTGGACCTGAGGATGTTCAACATACTATAACAACTTCTGTTTTCTAAAGTTATCCGTCGTTTGATTTCGTCCATGATGCTGTTATCGGTATTTAGCTGAGATCCCAGGTACACAAATTCGTTCACCACCTTGAAAGTGTGTACCTTGATTTGTACATTCTGCTCGCGCAGAATGAGTGATGAACATGTATTCCGTTTTCGTGTCATTCACCTTTAACCCGAGGTCGGAACCTTTCCCCTCCAAGGCCACAAAGTTTTCTTTAATACCTTCCATATTTCTGCTGATTATATCTAGGTCGTCTGCGAAACCAAGTATTTGACTGGATTTGGTGAAAATGGTGCTGTTGGTGTCTGTCTGGGTGGCCCTCACTGCTGCTTCAAGAATCAGATTGAAAAGCAGCGTTGCGAGGAGATCTCCTTGGCGCAGTCCTTCCTCAAACGATTCTGACAGTTTGTTTCGAATCCGTACACGGCTGTTAGCTCCTTCTAACGTCATTTTCGTATGTATACATCCTAGAAATTGCGAAAGGTTAGCCTAGAGAACCGACCTCAGAAAAGACGGTTTTTTTTCGATGATCTTTGTTCCATTTGTTTGCTATGAAAAGTTGTGAAACAAAATGAAAACCCTTCATGTCAAACATCTCCGAAACCACAATATCTTTTTGAAATTTTTTGTTCTAGAAAGTATGGCTCTGGCTTATTACCGGTATTTCATGGGAAAACATTTTTTTGGTGGAGTACAGCAATAGAATCGGTATGAGGTTTCCCCCAAAGTGTGTCACTGAAAATTCATCAACTTTGAAGCCATTTTTCCCTGGCCACTTTCAATCCTGGGAAAGTCGTGTAAGTTTTATCTAGGTCAATATAAGATATGTAGCTATAATTTAGGTTACTATTTCTAGTGTTTCTTGCAAATACATGTCATCATGAATTCTCCTCTGCTTCATTTCTGTTCAATTATGTTATAGAAAATTTTATTTTGGGACGTTATCGTCGATAATAATTGGTCCCATTCCTCGATGTAATTATTTAATCGACTGTTTAAGTCATCCTGACGTTCCTACTACTGTCAAAATGTCTGAAGTCATCAGCGCTCAGTCAGTAAAAGAAAAGTTAAATTATCGTGGTCTTCCATATCCTAGAACTATAGAACTACAGGAGGCATCGGGGAATCTGGCACACGCGATCATAGTATGTGCCCTTTAACTACATGTAACGGTATGTCATGACTGTGTCATATTCGCCCCTTAGAGGTGAAACTGGCACACCATCAATTTGTATAGTGTGCCAGATTACCCCACACCCTACAGGACATTCATACTTTACAGAACAGAAGAAATGGTTCAAAAATATATTGTAGTTTCGGAGATATTTGACTTTGAATGTTTTCATATAAATGGCTTTTCCAGCTGGATAAACAATTTTCTATTTTGCGGAAAAAACATTTTTGTTCCCCAACTTTTTATGGCAAGCAACATGGAACAAAGAAAAATCGTAAAGAACTTAAGGCGTACATGTACGGAGACATTTTTTGACACAAGTGTAAAACTAATCTCCTTATCCCTAGTTATGTAATGAATTTGACATGCTAGGAGCATCGAAGTAGTACTTATATGAAACTTGAAAAGTCCGGTTTTCGATGCATGCAGCTGTAATAGTAATTAACGTGTGTGTTGTGGATGGTATATTTTAGGCATTTCGCGAGCTGAAGCCCGAACGAAGCGAGGGCGTCAAGCGCAAGTGCCTAAGATACACCGGCCAGAACAGATGCTTATACAACTTTTCATGAAAAATTCGGTAATTTATGCCTAAGGCGTGAAATACTACTTTGTATGCTTCCTATTGGGGGACGAAAGTTGAAAATTGGAAACCCACGGGCCGAAAGTCAAAGAAGTGTAAGTCCACGCGGTGAAAGCTTTTCTTTGGCCCCTTTGGCTTACATTTTTCTGTCACTTTCATCCCCCGGGGCTTACATTTTTCAACTTTCGTTCCCAGTAGGCAAGCACTACTTTCGACGCCCATAGCATGTAAAATCCATTATGTAACTCGGATGCGCCTAGGATCAACAAAATTCACACGAAAACTCAACTTTTCATCTTAACGGTGAAAAAGTTGAAAAGGACAGTCTTTAAGTGTATTTCAGTATCGCATCGCATCAACATTTTTACTCTTCATTTCATACAAAAGACCTGATCTGGCATCATGAAGTCTTCATTTTTACATTTACTATAAAATATGTGAATTATCTGCTGATCTACATGCAAAGCTGTACTATCTGTACATTTTGTTTATGATATATCAGTCAAAAACACTCAAAAGAGTAAAAGTGACGCAAGTCCCTGTGCATACTTCCAAAACAACTGATATCGCTGGAGGTGACGCATTCTCCGCTTGTACGCAAAAACTGTAACAGCAAAAATTTGACCAAAGAAATTCTAGAAACAAAATTTTACCAAAAAAAATTTTGCGTCACAAAGTGGCAGATGATTCGGACGTATTAGGACGTATTCTTGCCTATTTTAAAAAAATTCTTAAAAGTACTTTCCTCAACATCTGCCACTTGTGACGCAAATTTTTTTTTGGTAAAATTTTGTTTCTAGAATTTCTTTGGTCAAATTTTTGCTGTTACAGTTTTTGCGTACAAGCGGAGAATGCGTCACCTCCAGCGATATCAGTTGTTTTGGAAGTATGCACAGGGACTTGCGTCACTTTTACTCTTTTGAGTGTTTTTGACTGATATCAGTTCTTTTGGAAGAATTAGTAGATAGAAAAATTTGAAAAATTTGATAAATTTAAAAAATTTGATAAATTTAAAAATTTTGACAATTTTTGAAATTTTTGAAAAGTTTTGACAATTTTTGAAATTTTTGAAATTTTTTTTAAAATTTTGAAATTTTTTTAAAATTTTGAAGTTTTTTTCAAATTTAAAAAAAAAATTAAAGTTTTAGCTATATACTAACTATATAGGTCAATATAGCTATATACTAACTATATATATGTCAATATAGCTATATATAGGTCAATATAGTCATCTACTAACTATATATAGGTCAATATAGCTATATACTAACTATATATAGGTCAATGTAACTATATATGTCAATATAGCTATATACTAACTATATATAGGTCAACATATCTATATATAGGTCAATATAGGCATATACTAACCATATATAGGTCAATATTGCTATATAGTAACTATATATAGGTCAATATACCTATATATAGGTTAATAGAGGTCAATATAGTCATATACTAACTATATATAGGTCAAAATAGCTATATATAGGTAAATATAGCTATATATAGGTCAATATAGCTATATATAGGTCAATATAGCTATATATAGGTCAATATAGTCATATACTAACTATATATAGGTCAATATAGCTATATATAGGTCAATATAGTTATATATAGGTCAATAAAGCTATGTATAGGTCAATATAGTTATATATAGGTTAATATAGCTATATATAGGTCAATATAGCTATATACTAACTATATATATGTCAATATAGCTATATATAGGTAAATATAGCTATATATAGGTCAACATAGCTATAAATAGGTAAATATAGCTATATATAGGTCAATATAGCTATATATAGGTCAATATAGCTATATATAGGTCAATATAGCTATATATACGTCTCGTTGCCAAACATACACCAAAAGTGATCAAATTTTTCCCGCTGCCCAACATACACCAAAAGTGACCAAATTTTTCCCGCTGCCCAACATTCACTGAAAGTGACCAAATTTTTCCCGCTGCCCAACGTTCACCGAAAGTGACCAAATTTTTCCCTCTGCCCAACATTCACCGAAAGTGACCAAATTTTTCCCGCTGCCCAACATTCACCGAAAGTGACCACATTTTTCCCGCTGCCCAACATACACCAAAAGTGACCAAATTTTTCCCGCTGCCCAACATACACCGAAATTGACTAAATTTTTCCAGCTGCCCAACCATACCACACAATTTCCAACAAGAAACACATCCCAAAACAACACACATGGCCATCAATTTCATGTGCCAAAATATACAAAACACACACACACATATACAAATTGGCTTTTATATGGCATTTGTATGGAGACTTTGGGGAGCTCCAGCTCCCAAGATATGGGTTTTTTCCAACTTTTGAAAATTCCATTCTTATTTTTGGGCCATTATTAGCCTATAACCAAAATTTCAGGAAAATCTATAGAAACGTTTAGGAGTTCCTGGATCCTGGAACTAACTAACTAACGTAGGCGATTTCAGTTATCTGAAAATTCGAAATTTTGCTTATTTTCATACAAACATCAATATTTCGAAGTTCAATATCTCGGCCAATTTTGAAGCTGTAGTAACGTGCGCCGTCCTCAAAAAAATTTTGTTAAAACATTTTTGGTAGTGGACTTGCGTCACGCCCGCTAACTAACGTGCGGGCATGATTTTGCGATAAAGCTTCTTCTTTTCATATCCATTACGAATGATTTATCTAACAACTTTAGAAACTTCATAAGTTCATCATTCTTAAATTCGGTAAACTTTGTAAGAGCTTAAGTTAGACTTACACTGCTGTGAGTAAACGAATATAAACCACGGCATCGATCGGAAATTCGTTCACCGAAAAAGTTTGCCCTATAAATTGGATGCATGCCACATCGGTCCGAGAAAAATAACCTAAAACAAAATGTCGGTGCCTAAATTGAAACCATGTTTTGTTATAACAAAAACAAAGTCTAAACAATATCAGCTCAATTAGGCTTAATTTATTACCTTTTGACTTGATATTGTACCAGAAATTACATCGGAGTTACAAAAGATGAGTTCTAATGATAAAAGTAACTTTTTTTTCCGCTCCCATCTACAGCAATATCATCCGCATGTCTTTTGTCTTTACAGTAACAACTCCTCAAAACAATTTACCTCTTACTATTGTTTCACTATACACACAATATAGCTTGGCTTTCAGTCTCTATTCGGATTTCATTGTTTTTAAAGGGCGTACTTGCTCTCTCTCTATAGATTCACCTAACAAAAGCAATTTGTATACCAAAAGGGTATGGTTTTATGTTTTATGTTGTTTAGTTCGTGATTGGAGTTAAGTGGTTTTTTTTCCTCGTTCGTTAGATAATTATTCTGTTATCTCAAAATTTTAAGAGTTTACCTTTTCTCGAAAATATATGTTTTCTACATACGATTTCAGATTAAAGTAGAAAATTGAACATACTGTTCGAGGAAGCAGACATTTTACAAGCCAATGTTACATGGGTTGTGCGACCGGTAATGCGTATATCATATTAGATCCATAAAGCGAACGATAAGTGTTTTAGAAAATTAGTTGTGTTTAGTGTTTTAAGTGTTATGTAAATTTCTGTTTTGTCAGTGTGACTATTTGTGGTGTATAAAATTCTTTCATAGTTTCATGTCAGACGTTTTTTTTTCTCTCTCGTTTTATAATTTAAGTTAATTGTTATGTGGGCGGATAGATTCTTATTCATCGATTAACGAATAAATTTGGTCTGTATCATCTCAATTCAAGTGCCTTTATATCATGTCGTATCGTACACACAATGTTTCCATAATAAATATAAAAGAATAATGAAGAAGTGGGCTTAACATACCGTCTCCGTCTCTTCTTTCATTATTATTTTGGTACATAGTTACAAAAGCAAATACTGAAATCATAGATTACCCACTTGGAGAACACACATTGTTTTGCAATATTTCCATAACAAAGTCTGATGTGAGGAAAGGTCACCTGTTCAATTCTGAACTATGCATGGTTTGGAAAGTTGTGTCATGCCCTGTAATTTAAAAGTGCAAAAGTTTAAAATGAAATAGTTCTAAGGTGGATTATACATTGAAGGCGTCGACGAATATTAGTTATAAGGAAATGTTAGTTAATAAAGGCTTTGCTCAGACCTTATCTTCATATTGTGTATTGAGACAGCAAGAGATGTATGAAATTGTTTTAATAATAAAAACTTCGTTCGATTTACAAAGGATTTTCAATCTCGACTGAAACGGTTTTTTACTTTTAAAAAATTGACGTGCGAAGCTGATATACTAAACAAAGCCACAATAAACAATAGCCAGTGCGAAAACACCAGTGTAACAATTTGTTTCACATGCCTTTGATTTCCCTGGACAAGAGAATTGCTTGTGAAATTTCGGCGTGTAATATAAGATTATTGATACATGAGACGGCATCAAATTTCGAAATTCCAAAAATTACGAGTTTGATGTCCTTTTCACACTTTTCACACTCAAGCCTTGGGACTCAGCGGAAGCGGAAGAAAAGTATCAACTTTAAGAGTCACTTGAGCCAAAAGTTCGACAAAAGATATAAAAATCGACACAGTTGAAAAAAGACCACGATTCTAGTCCCTGATGGATTCCTGAAAGATAACTCAATTTGTAAGTCGATTTTACTAAAAGTTTTTCAAAGCTCACCGTGAGTTGAATGAAATTGCTTCATTACCGGCACACTACAAACAAAACGTTTTTCCTAATTTATTCCAAATGGCTTTCTTAGTAACTTCGATTCCAGAACTCCCCTCCGGCTGGCGCTGGAAATCTCTCATTCACTAAAAAAAATCCTTTTAGCATAAGTTAGGAACAACGTTCCGTATCGTTGGCAGTAGTTTGATAGAAAATACTTGGCAGATAGTAAGTGACTTAACAGTTTTCTATAACGACCAATAAGCAGCTGTTAAATGAACTTTCAAAGAACATAGTTCAACAAATGCAGTTTGTAGACGATACGTACGTTCACAGTGCACAGCGGAGTAAGTATAGATGACTTAAATGGTAAGATAATCGATAATAGTTCACAAAGTTCGAATTAGTCGATGATTACAGTCAGTGATAAATCATCGAATGTCCTGTGTACATAGCTCCTCCGGGCTAAATTCCACCACACGGTTCGCTTTAATGATAATTGCAAAGAATTCACATCGAAAGCAAAGCACATTAAATCACAAATCACTGAAAGAATTATGTCATTACGACTGTCGTTACAATATTCTCCCTCTAATAGCACCTAACTTTAATGTCTGTTTTGTTAAGTTTTTCTTCAAACAGTATCTATTGGAATGCAATAGATACCAGCAAGCACTTCTTTCCACAATTTCATAATCCCAAAAGCAATATTTAGCTGAAGGCTACTTGAAGAGTGGTTGTTGTTGTTACATTATCATACAAAACATAAACAAAAATTTGTGCTGGTCATATGTCGCATATTATGATGGTTTAAATGGGAAACATTACTCAACCATAAAATGGAAAAATATTACCAATGTTTCACCCTAATTTTCCCAAGGGCCAAGCACTAAATACACACTCACTGTTTTTATACAAATACGAAAGGAAACAAATAAAATAATATGAAAGCGTCCCGATCGTCGTCTTATATTGCCTATTTCTTTTGGTTATGTTGAAACATATTTTGTATTTATGTGGTTATCAATATCAACCAGTCCTTCTTTGTCCGGGGGAGAAGTAAAAAATAAACCGGCCACAAAATATCTGCGGATAACACACCGAATATGTGCAAGGGATGACAAAGATTAGATGATGTTTTTCTTTTTAAATAACAGGCCGAACAATATTATGGTAATGGCATACGTATATTGTATATACGTGCGTACGACAGAGTATGAGCAAAATTTTATAGACGGAAAAAGGTCCATTTTATTTTGAGAAAACGAATTTAAGTTGAACGTAATATAGCCAGTAAGAAAGAGAAATGTACAATTTCTTGGTCCAGCTGATTCACAAACACGGCACTATTTTAAAAGTAAAAGCAGTTTCAAATTTTTCTCGGATTCTCGTCACTTTGCAAAAAAGCTTGATAATCAATAGATCAATAATTTCAAACAAGTTCGTAAATCACTGTTTTTTGTAGATGCTGCTAAAGTTTCGCTTTTAGGGAATCATTCATTTCCTGACCCTTCTTGGCGTTTTTAATATCGCTAAGTTTCACCAATTTTCATTTCGTGAAGATTTGGTGGATTTATGGAAATATAGATAAAGTAGGATTTAGATAACGGAGGTAAACTCTGGTAAAATGTGAACCATTTATGAAAACGGCTTAACGAACTTCTCAAAACTGGTGAAATTCAGCGAAACTCCACTACATTGAACCACTTCTTGATAAAATAATGTTAAAGTAAGTTATTTTTGAGTTAGTGCATATGTGCTTGTCCCGTCCGATTCCTCTACCTGCAATATGTTTCCGACAGGTTGATAACTTCTTGGTGCCGAATGTTTGCACTAGTCGAAGCGAAGGTATTCAACACTACTGGCACTACTTTATCTTTCATAAAATACGTAACGCGAGAGGATGAGGCTGATTTTTTCGTTACGTAACTTAAGAACGATCCCTGGACGCTAACCACAGGCTGTGATGATGGTGTTTGCTGAATGGTGAATTCAGCCGGAGAAAAACTGCACATTTAACATTTGTTTACAACTGTATCAACTGAGACGATTGAAAAAAGAACTTTCTTTTTTCCTACCACTAGTACCTACTTTTCATAACTATCCTATGGAACCAGGGCGTTCAGATCAAAGATAAATTATGGCGAGTTACTGCGATTTTAAATATTAATTTAACGAATACATATTGATAACTGTACATCGTTTGTTCTTAGACGTTAGGACTATGAAAACACCATCTCGTTAGCGATAAAATATCACGAAAAAAGAAGTCGAATGATAAATCATCTCACATAATTCAGTCTGGTACGTCTGGTACATCAAGTCGGCAGCACAATATGAGAACAAATCTGTTTTTTACGGTGTAACTTAGAGCTTCGCTACTCGATTCACACCTCGTATTTGGTTAATTGGGAAAATACGAAGACCAAAAAAATGTGTTGTCTCCACGTTTCGCCGATAAAGGTACAATGGCATGATCCTATATATACGTGTACGCATAAATCTTCTAAATTAATCGGTGTTATAACAGGCAGTATTTGGTACAACATCTGCTATAATTATTGTAATACATGTTACATTTACCGTTTAAATTAAATTAGTATTTTCCTGTTTAGTTATGTGCATTATGACATTAATGTATACGATGGCAAGTAACAGTTATTTTATGTCATATTGTACATACTGACGCTACTTATTCAGATGTGTGTTCTTCATAGGTATTTTGGAAAAGAATATTTTTATAAATATGACAAGAAGTGCTTCCAACTCAAAATACTCAGTCATTTAGCAACAAAAATAAACATTTAACTGTTGTATAAATGGCCAAGGACTTTTCAGTTTCTCACAAACTTAAGCCCATTTTACGTCGAAATTAAACGTATAAACACACGAAATTAGAGCATAGAATCACTTTCTCAAGACACAAAAAATCAACTCAACAGTGCAGCGAGCGACTCTGTTTTTGAGTGATTTTTGCCTGCTTTATGAATGAAATTCGATATAGTATGAGCGTTATGCATGGAACATGTTACATATGTAACATTGATTTGGTATAAAGAGACGAACGATGGGTATATACAAAATTGTATAAAATTTTTGATATGTTTTTTTATGCTACCTGTGGTGAACAGGTACCACTAATATGTCCTTGTGCAATAGACACTTTAATTAGTGATGAAAAGTACAGTTGCTTTGTGAAATGTTTGTTGATAAGAGGCGACACCGAGTTTACTTTTCGGAGTTACACAACTTTGCCTGTTTGACATGGAACATTCAAGTTGCTATTGACGAGTTGTAAACGAGGGCCCATTATTGTGGGTTAGCTCTATAGTGAGGGATTCTTTTGAATTTCGACTGACCGAAATTGGCAATTGACATTGGAATATATGCCTAGTTAGGCCTTGGGGGTTTTGTAGTCCGGATTTCATTTCCGTAAGGTGGCGAGGACACGGGCGTGTATGGGTTCGTTGGAAAGCTGATGTCGAGTACTACCGGGGCAAATATTACCTTTATAAAATTGGATGATAAACGGCCGAAAATATGACCTCCGGAAAATTTCTCAAAATCGATGTAACCTCGGTGAACTTTGATGAGTCCTGTGACCTCACCAATGCAATTATTTGATTAAATTATTACTTATTATGAATGTAGGACCTCAGCTTTACAGCGATACGCATATTTCGTAGTCTGGCGGAGTAAAAGAAACAGTTTTCATCTGTTACGTAGTCACGTGCCAAATTACTAAATATTGGTATCGGTGTAAAGCTGAGGTCCTCCACATTCATAATAAGTAATAATTTAATCAAATAATTGCATTAGTGAGGTCACAGCTGTGTCACAGCTGCAGAATTTATATTGCCGTAGCAACGCTTCGAAATAAGAACGTGTTAAAGCACAAGCAAAGTTAGCACATCAGCAGCATAGGTGACGGTTGGATTCTCAGGTTAAGCATCAATCGGCGCGGTTAGTACTTGGATGGGTGACCGCAAAATGCATGAAAGTTTGTGAAAAAACACAGCTATTTCAACTACAGTCTTCGCAATATGCATTTCACAGCTATATGCCAAAAATGTGGATGCTAGGTCCACTTATAGCTCTCACACGTGTATTGGGATTTTCCATGTATTTTTTCTTTTGCAATCACAAAGACTCAAAGAATTGCTAATGTTGTCGAAAATACCAGTGCGTTCCTGGTATGCAAACGAAATGCATTTCTATCATTCCCATTATTGTGGACCACATACTGCCAACTACTCATCTAAATGTTTATTACAAAATAAATCAACACATTATCTGTCACTAAAGTCTTCTTTTCAGTTTCATATTTTCTCTTTTTTCAGAAGATTCCATACAATTCGATTTTTCTCATAGATTTGTCATCGAGCATTTGGCTGTGTTTTCTTTTCAAGAAAAGAAAAAGCTGTTCAGTTGCTATATTTGTTGATGGTGATGTCTTTGTAATCACTTTTATTTTTTGCCTTTTGGTGGCTGGTTGTATTTATAGGAAAAGCTCTTTCACAATGTAATAATATATAAGCATTGTGTGATGTATGATATGATGGTAGAACGCCAAGCAAGTCAGGAGAATTACACCACACATTTTTCAATATGCTCCATAAAATTTCCTGCCCTCTTCCACACTGCCATATAATACAACAAAATGCCCGTTGTTTTTGTTGTTAACCCAGCATAAACATATAAATACACACATCTATGAAATGTATAACTGTCAGTTCCGATACAATGCAATAACCTCGAGCGATTGGAAAATAAAATATAAAAATGGAAATGAAAATTTCCGATTTCGATATATAAAAGTATTCACAAAGTATGCGTAACTTGAGTTTATGAAATATTCATAATGTACTCGGAATGAAAAAAAATGCTCGAAAAAAATACTAATAACGTCCCTTTTGTTGATATTGATTTCAGAAATAATAATAATTGCACACAAAAAACCTGAAGCTTTGAATTTAAAGTTATACCAAGGAGGTTACCACTAGCTTTGGTAATTATTAAAAATGTCGGTTCGACATTTCCTTTACCATTGACTTATAGCTAACTAGAGTTTGCTCAAATCACAAGGCGTGTAATTAAACTGATTACCATTTAATGAGAAATCATTGCAAAAAACAAAAATTTATCGCAAAAAATAGCGAAATCATCGCTAAGATCGCTAAAAAAAAGGATGACATTGCCATCGGAAAACGGGCTCATCACACCGAATATGCCTTGACTTCTGAACATTTAATCGCTATTTTTTTTCACACATTTTTTGGCGCGAATTCGTCACACGAAATGTACACCGAATGAACATTACATGTACATGTACATTATACGCCAATCACTCAATGAGGAGTCCATCAATGAACGTAAAGCCGAAACCGAAAATCGTTTAATGATGTCCCCCGTCACAAATGGATCGAATCAGCTGACCAAATCTGAAATCACGCAATCCGATGTTGATCAACTCAGTCCATCAGCGAACGTAAAGCAGGTCGAAAATTGTTTAGTCAAGACTTCTGCCTCAAATAGATCGAATCTGCTGACCGCAATTAAGTCATTAATCTCGCAATCTGATGTCGACGTCGCTCAATCCAGGCCGCAGCATTGGTTCCGTTGATGGTACTGTAAAAGATCCATCGGAACTCACAAACCTGTCAGCTAATTCCAGTTCTTTTGCGGAAGTGCTAAATTGTAATTGTATTTTCGTTTATTCAGCCAGTATTGGCGGTGAAATAAAGATTCATTCAATTGATGTGGTCCAGTGATCTAGACTTAATAACTGGTCCTGAAACTGATCTACACTTATTTTACATTAAGAGTACAATAAGTGTACAATAAATCAACTAAATTACTAAAAATAATTTTTCTTTCTTATTTTTTGACGACTTTTGTATATTTTTTGTGATGACTTTTCTTAGTTTTCATGAGTTTCCATCACATTTACGGCAGAGGGATACTAATTTTGCAAACTTCACTTTTACCCACTATTACACTCGTACGGGTTATTATATTTTAGCACAAGTTAGGTAAGTTTTAAACTGAATTATATTGAACATCATAAAGTTAGTATACATATAGTATCCCACAATAACACTAAAATAATCGTTATAATTCGATATCTCGTTGTACTTAAACTCATACCAAGGTTATTTCATAAATAGGAATTTGCACTTTGAAGACTACACCTTTATCTCACTAGTATACACTTCAGATATTGTACTGGTTGCTGTAAAACGCAGAGCAACAAAACATTTATGAATCTAAAGGAAAATCTTCCTATTTCAAAGTAAACGAGAAGAAGTTTGTACGACAGGAAATTCTATTCGTTACTATATACTCCGTTTGCGTTTCATCAAAATTCAGTTAAAAGAATTTCCAATCTTTCTGGAGAGAAAAAGTTGATCTGTACCATGTGATGCATATTGGATGCGTTGAAATGTACAGAAGTTCAAATTATAAATAGGATGTACTAAAGTCATAAAAATTAATTTTTGTTTTCGATTTAACAGAGCTTGACTTTGACTGTTTCATCCTACTTCTTTTGCGCGAGATTGACCTGTTTCGTCTTCAGATTATCCAGCAAGTTTGCAAACCAAATCTTTTACACGCTTCATGATACGAAAACATACGAAATCACCCGCCGAAAGTTATCGGAAACCATAGTTTTTTAGTTCTCTCTGAGCAGACCTTGTAAACAGGTCTAGGGATATAGATGATGTTTTACTCGCATGGGACCTGTTTTGAACTGATGTATATCTCTAACTTTCTTTTTCTCTTTTTGTTTTTTCTGTTTTTCATATCATAAAGCGTATAAAATTGCACTCAATCACAGTATGTGTGTGAATTCGTATCCCACGAGATTTTTTTTTTGCATACGTATGTATGTTTTGTCGAGACGAAGTCAAATAATTCTCTCGTCATACGAATCCACACGTATACTGTAATTTCGTGGTTTCTCTCCTTATGATGAAAATAACTATAATCTGAAATTGTGTGATCTGACACTAATCTTTAATCTTAAAATTTTCCATCTGATTTTCTGGTTGAATCAAAAGTGAAATGAAAAGCTTCATCGATACGGAATTAGTTTGATCAACTGTGCATGGAATTAAGATGAACTGAAATGAATCTTGAAAAAATGTGGTCCGCAAATATCTTGATCTGCAGATGTAATGCTTTCGATTAGTGTGACACACTGTCCAGTTTCAGTACTCTATTTATAGTACCACTTATGCTTGAAGCAGAGCCTTTTTTAAGCATTTTTGACTGGGGTGGAAATTATTTTGGGGTCCTATTTTTTTTTAGCAAACGGGCCCCTTTTTAGGCGCTTCGATTTTTAACCTGGTTGCTACGTGAAATATCTAGATTTTGAAAAACATGAAAATTGTGCCTTTAAGCGCCGAAGGCGAAATTTTTCCGTCATATGCGTGGCCATACCAAATTGATATAAAAAATTTACATTTAAGAGTGATATCGCCAAAACTTCAACCAATTTCAGTGAAAATCGGGTACAATGGTTCGGCGATCCGGGCTCGTTTGAATCGTCTTTCAATTCTAAGAAATAGCTATCTTACTTTTTCTGTTAACATTTTCTGGGAACATTTTCAGAGTGAACACGTGAAAAGTAGTAACATGTCAAGGGGTCGTGAAAACAGCTTTTTCGTGATAGCTCGAGATAGAAATGTTTCTAAAAGTTTAAATGTTGTAGGAACATAGGCTGGTAAACCATCATTAAGATTATAATCATCGGTAAGCGCCGCAGCCCGTTCTGGACTTATGACTCAAAATATGGTAAATGTTTGGACATTCCTGCTGGCTTGCAACAGCGCTTATCCATGCAAGTGACTATATAGGGTTTTGTAGCTGGATTTAGCCTATTTCGTTCCATGTATAATGCACCCCAGATAAATTGTGTTGCAAGCCAAAAATGTAGTCCAAGTAAAATTTCTGACCAGTAAACCCATATTTTTCAGTGCTTTCAACTTATTTTTGGTCGTGAAACAGGAGTAAGCAAATTTTATGATAGTTGTTATACAGCACTCTCATTACAATTTTTGTGTGGAGGATTTGTAAAAAGTGGGGTGCACTGGGGTGGATTTATAAAAAGTGGGGTGGAACGATGTGGGACTGGGTGGATTTTTCCTCCGAGCTTGTATGTATATAAAAGGCTTACCTGAAGCTTCAGGTCAAACATTTTGATCGCGGTTGTCATATTCCGATCTTTATTTAAAAAAAAACCGAGCGAGCCAATTTCAATCTATTTTGAGCAAAAATAGAAATTAATTTTCGAATCAAATCTGACTGCAAATCAAGGAAATCAAGTCCATGTTAAAGATTAACATCGTAAAGGAAAGTGCCGCATTTGTATTCTATATGCTTTTTTACATACGGTGTCATACATTTGATTTGCACAATTCATGGTAATTGAGATTTTCCTGTTAACATGTTACATGAATTGCTATATAGTGTATATTATAGCGGCTATGATAATGATCATCTCTACTACATGAATTTAACTATTTCAATCAGAATCACTAACATTGTTATTGTAATATGGGAATTAGCCGACAAAAAAAAACTCTCCTGCCTATAGAGAAGTTCTTTTTTTAGTTCTACGTTAACATCGAACAGTTATTGTATGTACACTCAAACGTACGACTTTCATAGGCAGGAATTGGTTGGAGAGAGTTTGTGTGCGATATTTAATTTTATGAATGAATTTTTTTTTCGACAGAAGTATTTTGTGTAAAAGAGAGTATATGACGTCATAACGTACGTATTAAATTGTTTCTGTGTTAAAAACATTGGCCAAACTGATTCCAAGTCCGAGACAAGATATGCTTGAGGCCAAGGCGATTTGAAAACTTACCAATAATTTTATACGACGACAATGTAAAACCACACGTAATTACGATTGTCAGAGTCTAGGTAGGAGAAAGATAGTCTTCCGCTCCACCTAAAACTTTACCGATCCGTAGATCGCGTTTAATTGATTCATTTAAAAAATGTGTCAAGAAAGAGGAGAGATCAAATGAGGGCAAACTACACAGCTAGTAGAATCTTCGCTCTATAGCATCTCGTATAAAATATTTTACAAAAACTGTGACAAACATAATTTCTGTTTGATAGTTTTTGACCACTTCCCTCCTCTATTATAAAGTAAAACCAATCCATCCTGATTTGACCAAGTAAAACATTGTTATTGGACAACCAACCACGCATATTTCTAACAAGTCGTATACCGTTTTAATTCAAAAGTCAAAAATCACTCGAAAACATTCTCTCAAAGAAATGCTCAAATATTATACCATTCTCTCACAGCCCATTGCTCCTTACAAAAAAAGGACGTGATAATAACCCAAACAACCCAAAACAACGGACGATGAGAGAATGAATATATTCGAAAAATCATTGTCATACGTATATATTCCGCCAGCATCCAGCGCAACACAAGCAACACACAATCCGTAGTCCCTTTAACATTGTTATTCTCAACTTCTATATACTCTCAAGCACCGTGTGAAATTCGCTTTTAGTGTCTATGTTCCAATTTAGAATTATTTTCTTCAGTCGAGTTTTGTACGTCGGTTGATGCGGTGATATTATCTCTCTCTCCATTTTGCTGCTTTTTCGAAGTGTTGTGGAGAAATACAAATCCCTCTTCGCATTCGAATACAAACAGAATTTAAACAGAAAAAAAAAAGGATTGCAGTGGGTGTTTTAATTAATTTTTTGTGAATTTGTTTTGTTGATGTCAGTGAAAGCAATAAAATAAAAGGGCAAATTAGTGAGGTGCATCCGAAATAGAGGTGAATTTTGTGTTGAACCCAATTTACAGTTTAAATGAAAAATTAAAGTCAACGAAAATGTGCGATTATTTAAAAACTATGCCCGTAGGATGATTAATAATTGATCATTTCTAATTGTAGAAATTTTCATTGGAGTTGCGTATTATTTCTTAAAATAAATAGAAATTGAAATAAAAGTAAAAAAATTGAAAAAAAAAATTAAAATAAACGATGGATAAACCGACAATTACCCCAGACAATAGGGGTCCGCCAACGTACACCTTTGTCAATATATTGTTCTATACACTGTGCATAACATCGTTCGGATTTTCAATTTTTATTTATTTACGACAATCCCAGATTGAGGATAGCGTCCGGTATTTACGTCATTTAGAAGATCGGATGACCACATTAGAAGTTCGACTTCAGCAAAGTGATGTGCCACCACTATCAGCGTATCGGCAAACATCAAAGTCCGATGAATTTGCCGACATTGCTAGTGATATGCGAAAATTATCGCTACAAGTGTCCGGTATACAACGCTTACGTAGGGATGTATCGCATTTACAGATTGGACGACGTGAACGACAGGTATCCGTGCAGAGCAATGACTGCGGATGTCCACCAGGTATGTGGAACGGAAGTTTTATATTTATCTACATTTTCATTGTAAATAATAGCAATGCATTCGAAGCCACGACGTACACAATTTGTTACATATTTGAGTTGGGATTTTAATTTTTTTTTTGATTCATTCATTTGATGTTGAATTGCAAATGGAATAGTTCTACAGAGAAAATTCAATTTCCTAAATTTTTTTTCTTCAACTTTACTTCAACTTGTTAATCTGAAAGAAAATTTGTGAGAGCATTTGTGACACAGACGCTATGTTAAGTGCAGCAAATATTTTGATGATTGTTCCACTTAAAATTACTGAAAAAAAACATTAAAAAAAAAGAATATTTGTTATGTTGGTGCACTTTTGAGTTGATATTGTTCATTTCCCCTTGAAGGTTATGAAGTCATTGTGTAAGCTACTCCACTGCTGGGAAATCAAAAACTTTATGAGAAAACTTTTGTGGGAAAATATAATATTGTTTTAAAAGTTGCATTTGAATATTCTGGTGGGGTGTATAAGGTACAAGTTACGTATTTATATTCAATAGGAACATTATAATTCCGCCAATGAATGTAAACTTTAGTTTGAATAATTTCTCTCCTTTTATTTCTGTACACGAAGCTAATGTATATGAAGTAGAAACAGAAAAAGGAAGTTGGTTCTTTTGCGTTGGGTTTTATAAAATACTGCAAATAAATCCAAAACATTGTTATTTCAAGAAGGTATTATACCATTGAACTTTATTTTCTTTGTACGCTGGGAAAATGATGGAAACGTACTCTTGCCGATGTGTTGGCAGATTTGTTACTTAAAATATTTCCGTTTGTTTTCCATTAAAATATAATTAAATAATTACAGTGCATCGGGAATTATTATTCTACAAAATACAATTGAAAGTTTTCAACGTACCGACCATCCATGATTCCATGACTTTTTATTTAGACAGTGAATTTGAATTGTTTTTGAGTAGTTCACACAACTTCAGCTCCAGAAGAAGAACGAACACCACGCTATTTTGTAGCACTTAAAATAGCTCGAAAAACTTATATCAGCAAAAAGAATGTCCTTTTTTCCGACGTAAGTTTCTGGACAACAATTTCAGTTTTGCAAGACATTTCAGTCTATCGTCTTGCAGTCAGTCTACAACAATAGATTACGCTTCAGAAAATAAATTTGGATTGATTCAGTTGGATCAATTTGTATAAATTACTCTTTTCGGATGGCCATTTCATTGTATGTGGCTTCTTGACCTTTGAAATGTACTGGAATAATCTTCCCAATTTATATTTAAAGATGTCTTGTATAGAAACAGGTAGCTTCCGGTCCTTCTTTTAATTCATACGATTCCGTAGACATCCGTTTCGTACTAAATTTTGGTTATTTTGAAAATTGTATTTTACAACCAGCCGCTGGTCTTTTTAATTATTCCGTTAGTGACCGTTATTGTTGTTGAAACTGAAACTGAAATTCTCGAAGGCTCATTAATAAACCCCCTGATTGCTAACGTCTTTTTTCAAATGATAATGTGCTCATATTTTGTCACACAATACACCCTGTAAGATTAGATAAATAAATTCACTTTCGATTATTTAACAAAAAGAAAAACGAAAAAGGAAAACACAAACAACAACACAATCTACTAAAAACCTAATACATTTTTAATCAATTGGAAACGAGTTGATCGTATCGGAAATATGCATTTTCATTTCATATATTTTCTTATCTACTCGACCGCAAAATGTCTTATTGTTCTCAATAATGAATTCTCGATATATTTTCAATTGGTATAGCATTTCTTCTTATACCGTAAAAAATTGCAATGAGCTCACTATTTAATACCCGGACGGTCGTCGACGCTAGAATTGGCAAAACGACCGATAAAGTTTTTTTTTTTTTTAATTTTCACACACATACCAACAGTCGACAACAACAATATCCTAGTCAACTGAGTGAAACAGAAAAAAAAGTTTTGATTAATTGATTTCCACTTTTACGATACTGAATGGCAGATTAATTATTAATTTGGCAATTAGTGAATTAGGTTCAACAATAATTTCTTTGTAAGTATTTAAAACGAACTGTCGATTGATTTTTCAATATCGACGGAGTAATACAATGTCTCTGATACATAAATCTTATTTTGCATTAATTTATTGACCCCCATTCCCATCAGTACCTAAATATAGTTGCTTCTATTGAAGTAAAAGTATGTAAATAACTAGGAATTTAAAGTTAAAATCAAGAGCGTTTTACATGACAAGAAATACAAAGATGATAATTAGATTTTGCGTGTGTATTTTGTTGATCCGAGGCGTAGCCGAGGTCAATAAACACACGAAAACGAGACTTTTCATCTTTTTATCCCGAGTTAATTAATAGGGACAAAAGAAAAATTGGTTTAAGTTTCAAAAGCATGTGCTATCCATTACATACCTCGGGATAAAAAGTTGAAAAGTGTCGTTTATTGACATCGGCTTCAACTTTTTATCCCTTGTTATGCAAATAAGTATTGACTTTTAAGTTGAAATAATTATCCAAAGATGTGCCTGTGCATGGTAACGTCAATATAATTTTAAAAATTAAAAGAATTTATGAATTTATATTCAATGTTGACTCTTAACCACAGATTAAAAATTAAGTAATGAACTTAGCGGAGGGTGTTCCAATATTGACTGCATCTAATGAATATAGGAAATCTCCATTTTTCGCGAATACATAGTAGAAATGAGTTAGGATAAAATTATTCGTCATGTTTTGGAAAATGAAGATGTAACAAACGAAAACAAATGTTAACATAAATGGAGTTGAACAGTGAAAGACGGTGTTGGTGCAAAACAAAAAATTGTATCGAAAAGTGGAAGGAAGACGAAAGAAATTTTATGGAGCGTATTGGAAGTATGTGGTGTGTATGTTTGTGGGGTGTTTTATTATTCCTCCTTCAAATGCTATACAGTATAATTCTCGTAAATGTAGCTTTTGACCGGGAGAGAGAGAGAGAAAAAAAAGATCCAAAGAACGGAAAATAGAAATATTTCAGGTAATAAACAACATCGGAAATTTAAAAATTAATGCAAAGAAACCAGTCAGCTGTATGACCTAAGATTTTACGCATAACTTGATCGATTCATTTCAGTGTCTAGCATCAAATATACAATTTAATTCTAAATTACAAATTAAAAGTCTATTTGCACTTCAAAGCCAATAAAATCCCTTCGTGTGTTCAGCATAGGAAAAAAAGTATGGCACAGGAAGCCATTCTAATCCCTGTGTTATTTCACGTGTAATAAATCCCTAGCTTTAATATAAACCTCCATTAAATAACAGTTTTTACCCATGAACATCTGTACTTTTATTTTTGTTATAAAAGTAAAACATTCATTGTCGTTGCTGACAACGACACACACACACACACAAAAATTGTGTGTGATCCTTTCTAAACCAAACCTTCGAAAAACTCACACAACAAAATGTATATTTGCATTTATATTATAAATACTTAACCGACGATGTTCGAAAACACAAAATAAAAAAAAATGATGCGAGAGAGTGAAAATTACATTCCTGTTACGAAATACCCGAAATAAATTGTGGTCGTATTTAAGGACACATCCATATTTTACCTGGACATCAACAATTTTTTTTGTCTTTTTTTTATTGGTGGTTAGGGGTAAATGGTATAATGTGCGGTATATCTTTCACACCCTTTCTTCTTCTAACAAGCTCGGTAATAAGATAACTGTTTCGGGCTATGCATGTCCAATGGACATTGTCCATCAAGTTATGTCAATTTGCACAACTTTAACGGATTGTAATGGATTTGGATTTTCACATATTTTACATGCTACATGCATCGAAAACCGTTTTTTCATGTTTCAAGGACCACTCTCGACACCCTTAGTGTGTAATTGTAAGCTACAATACAATCTTGCGTTAATTGACCTCGGCTTCGCGTCGGCTCAACAAACTTCACACGAAAACTCTATTTTTCGTATTTTTATCCCTCTTTACGTAAATGACTATTACTCTTGCAGGACCCTGCACAAATTAGACATTACATTCATGTCACTATCATTAAAATTCACAGGCCTTCGCAAGTAATAGTACACTACTGTTTCGTGGGACACAAATTTCCCAGCGGAACAGTACGGTATTTTGATGTCTTGCTGTCAGAAAATGCGAAAAAATGTTTTTTTTTACACTGTGAGTCGTTTTATGGTCGCGAGGCATCATACGTAATTGTTTGAAAATTGTTAAACTCAAACTCGACAAAGCGAAAATTTCCAAACAGCTGTAACAGCACAGCTCCAGGGATGTAAAGTATTTCCTTTTTTTTCTTGTACTTGTTGAAGATTGTGTAGTTGTAAAAATGAAGTCGCGTTTTAGGCTTCGCGTCGGATCAAAAAGCTTCATGCGTTAACAGGACTTGTCATTTTTTTAAAAGTCCCTAGCTAATATTTAAATGGCTATTATAAGATATGCATGTGAGATTATAGATCATTGTGACAATTTGTCCACAAAGGCTTGATTCATCAGAAAATCGCATGCTTACACAGATATACGATTAATCCCATAAAGTATTCGAAAAGTTGTTGCACTAATTAATTTAAAATTTTGAACTTTTTAAGCTTTATGCGAAACTCATTCATTATTTATGGGGCCAATTTAATTCGTATTACGTATTTACCAAAAAAAACATCATTAATTTCTGTTTTAAATAGACGCTTGTGAAAATTGAAAAAAATATTTTCAATGTAAAAATGTACGAAAATTTATTTGCATAAAATAAAGTTTGGTTGATTATGGTATTTTCCCGTTGAAATGGAAAATACAGCGAAAAAAACAACGCTAACATAATTACAGTCTCGATACCCTTTTACGAGCGTCTAATGGGTGTGTTACAAGAGACGAAGAAAGATGAAAGTAAGAAGAAAAGAAGGAAAAAAAAACATCGTACAATTCTTCTGTCACCAAGAGGTGTTATATATGGAATTGAAGCTGATTAATTTCATAAAAAATGTATGTCCTGAATAGAATCTTAACCGTTAGATAAAAGATATGGGGAAGAAATTTCATCTTTTTTTTGTTATTTTTATAAATGAAATATTAAGCATGTGCTTGAATAATACCTTACTTTTATACTCAAAAAGTGTAGGTGAAGAGAGAGAGAGAGGAATAATAATAAAACTTGTGTGAATATGATCACGCCGTGCAGATACATATAATTTTAATGAAAAGTAATATTCTTATATGTTACAATAAATATTGTGTTATATAAACCAGCGAGGAAAAAAAATAAGAAAAGATGGGCGAAAGAAAGAATTTATGGCAGACGTCTTTCGGTAGTTAAATTCCTCTTTTATATGAGCAATAAAGAAAATTTAGAGATGCGTTATCTCATTCTTAGTCCAACCAGTCTTTGCGTTGATTTATTGCGAAGGATATGGAAAATAAAAAAAAAGTTCTAATAATCGTTTAGAGCTACTGAATCTTCTTACGCTGGGTGTATCCTAAAAGTTGAAAATATTATTTTTAAAGTTCACATAAAATGTTTGCTCGATTTATTTCTCCAATATTTAATATTCGTATAGTCTCGGTTTCGGTTCTGGGGGGATTATGGGACAAAAGAATTATTATTTATTTATTATGGAAATTATTTATTAAATCTTCTTAATACATGACTTGCTAACGTCTCTTCATTCTTCCTCTGCAAGTCTATCCAGCGAGGGGGCGCACTGGAACATTTATAACGTTTTAGAATGTGTAACCGCACATAGTAGAAAATTCATTGCATGTCCATTTGACTGTTGCGGAGCATGTTGAATTTGAATACGATTTCGTCCCTTTTGTAGTAAGATTCTCCTTATTCCCAATCATTATACGCATCGAGTGCAGAAGGGGTCGTTCACAAAATTACATAACGGCATAACAGACAGACTCTTGTATGTAATTTTGTCAGGACTGGCTATAGTGGGCGAACTGCCAGAGACCGAAAGACCGTTTCAGTTTTTACATGCAGCCCGGGCCGGTAAAAATATTTTTTCTGTCTCGTTGGTGATCGCCTATCGGTCCTATGTGAATGGTCAATTTTTAAGCCCTTCTCCTCTTTTCGCTCGCACGTATTTTCCCACATTTGAATTGTGCGTAATTTATGAATGTACCCCAACAAACGACCTAGCGATTAATATTAAATTGCGAAACCTAACTGTTTTTCAATAAATCCATATGTTTTTCTGGGTTTAGAGATTAGAAAATTGAGAACGGTAATTTTAACAGCTTGAACTGGTTCGGATAACAACCAAGCTCTCTGAATAACACCGAAATAAACTACACATTCTTTGTTACACACAAAATTACACATCAGTAATAAATAATGCGTTGTTAATGGATATTCATTTGGGATAGCTTTTCAAGATAAGCTAATCCAATTATCGAGTCTGCGGGTTCACATACAGATAAAATGCTCGGACACCAACAGAAAAGATTTTTTTTTTCTAAAATAGTCTTGGTGGGCAAATTAGATTCAATCATTAAAAAGATTTATGAAAATAGAGTCGCGGTTACTTGGAATGGATTGAAGTTGATCATGTCTATAGGTAATCGCATAAGACATTACAGTGTAAGACCACGTTAGAGACGTTTTGTATCTGTGCATGCTGTTAATATAGCTCTCCAGTGAGGTGAAGAAATAAATCCCAGTTTTGCTGTTTGTTACGTTGTTTTCGTTGTAACTTATCGCAGAATTTTATTTATAACTTCAACAGTGTAATGGTTTGTTAATATATATTTGATTGTGGCGAGGTTACACGTATGCTGATAAGTTGTGAACAATTTCTGTTCGGAAATATATTACGCACTTATTATGCACTTATAATGTAAGCTGAATGAATGACTCGGTGATATAATTTCCAGACTGAATATTTACGTGAATCGGCTCAGATAATTGGGACCTGAAACGAGGCGTTGTTTTTATGTTCGTTCTCACGATCTGTTTAGTTGTGAATGGAAAAGATGCTACGCCTAAGTTAATTGGTACTATTTATACTGTCATTTAGGAAGCCAATTGCATTCACATTACCCTTAATTCGAAGTGAAAAAAAAAACTCGAAGAGAACAGTCGGGAGGACTTTGTTGCGTATGCAAATTTCTTTATATTTTACCTCTGGTGTTGGTTAGATTTGTTGATATCTCTATGGGTTCGGTATTTTTTTTTGTATTCATTTTCGTTCCAGAAGTACGTAAAGTGCAGTACGTACGTGGTTCCAAATATTTATTTTTACCCGGTCGAACTACAATACAATTAGGAAAGTTTGCTACTCTAGTATTGACAACAGAAACTCCACTGATACTTTACACAAACAATGCACCTTTCGGATCATCATACTCATTGAAAGTCTTGGAATCAAATCCGCCAAACATTGTGAGAACGTCCCTTCGAGAAAATTTGACGGTTCATAGAAATTTGGGCTAATTTTGATTCTTGTCGCGTGATGAAGAGTGTGTCAAATCTGTAAAATAAAGTGACGTCGTTTGTGAACGGCCCGCTCCATTGTAGATTTGTGAAAATTTTTACGACTCATGTATGGATGGAAATGATAACTTTTAATAATTGGGGTCTGCAGTTCATCTATCATACGCACTGGCAGTGCTTATTATTGGGAAAACCATAGCACTTAAATGTCATTTTTGGCCTACTCATTCTTGGAATCGATTTTTAACCATGAAGTCATGAAGGCATATTTTTGGTCAAATGGAGAAAAATCCATTCTAAGAATGTGTAGGCCAAAACGTGACATTTAAGTGCTAAGGTTCTTAAATTTAATTCCGAATAGTTCTGACAGAACTCCGAAAAAATGCTGAATTTTTTCTGAATTTTTCGGAATGCCCTGCGTTCTGGGATTCTTTCTGTCTTCACGAGAAATATGACGTAGCTACTCTTGTGCTATTCAATCGCTTAAAACACATGAATGAAAATCGAAAAGTTGGCCTCTGCACAGAAAACACAAAAAATGTGCGAAGTAATGAGTATATAACCAACGTGTAAACTGTACGTTGCTTCTAAATTCAAGCATCCATCTATTTTCGACATTATTTCCATCCGAAAAAGTTAATAAAAAAAAACAAAACTGAAAACCCAAATAGCCATTACAAAACAAAAAATTATTTTTTTCTTCATCATAAACAATGAATTAAAATTAGACGTACATCTAAACTCATCTACCCATCAAGTTTATTTTAATCGAAGTCAAAGAATTATTATGTATGAAACGTCGTGATAAAATATAAAAAAAAAAACGAAAACAATTAAAAATGAAAACCAGTTGGACATATGTGCCTCACACGTTGCCAAAACGATTTTAAAGAAACCACATTAACCACATATCTATAGCAAACAATTAGTGTGATAGAAGTAAAAAAATGTTTTAGACATTTATTTCGTCTGCATAGTTACTCATATTCCGGTTGAATAACGAATATTTTGATTCATAAACTTCTGACCGTTCGTTCATTGTAATTTTAATCTGCCGTACATTCAATAATAGAGCGTGAATTGTACACATTTTATCATTGTACCTGATTTTTTGTTCCTGAGAGGTGAATAATACAAAAGGCACGAATCTACACGGAATCATTCGGAAAATGAAAGAAAGAAACAACAGAGGAAAATTTAAATTCATTCTTGACAATTTTCCAAGAAATTTAATTGCCCAGTCGGTTTTTTAATGTAATTATTTTAATTTTTTTTTGTTTATATTTATTCTGATATTATCAGGTGAATGCGCTTCATAACAACACCTGTCAACTGCTGTGCATATAAAGTACATGGCAGAGAGAAGCTATAAAGCAAAAAGCAACAGCTTTGTTTGTATTAAAATGTGCTACGATTTTGTTAGCTCAGCTCGGCATTATGTTTTATGTGTACCAACATTGGGATGAATTTTTTTTTTCTGTTTGGATTGATATGTTTGTCGTAATTTTGAAAGCAGCATAATGTCAACAAAAGAGTGGACTGGACAATCAACTCTTAAAGAGTGTGTGTACATGTTTGTTTGTTTTCGGACACAAGTAAAATACAATTCTTCGTTTTTTTTCTCTTCTTATTCTTTCTCGACTAACAATAAGAATCTCGACAAAAGTGTAATGGTGAAATGGTAGAAAAGACGTTGTGTTTGACCGCCAACAAATGGTTTTGTTCTAGGTGTTACAGAAAGTTTTTATTTCTGCACATTTTTCTTTCTTAACTAAGGCAAAGGGGTTACATTAATTGTCCGCATTGTTAACCACATAGTTTCTAACCAAGAACTGTAAAGAAAATGAACCTCATTTTTTCCTATTTTCAATAAAACTAGAAACTGTGTTCATAGACCTCAAGCAACCAACTCATGTCAGTAGAATGTACTGTTATTTACGAAATCGCATATTATGTCACTATGACCAAAAAGGTGTACTTTTGGCTATCTATCTGGTGAGAGAATGTGACTTTTTTTGGTAATAGTAAATATAGTAGATATATTATATAGTAAATATTATAGTAAATTACAGTCGACCTTGGCGTTGTGGTGTTATAACCCTTTACAGACATAAGATAAGTTTTGTTAACACATTCAAAATAATTGCGGCTTGTCAACTTTCGGCACCCTGGACTTTACTTAAATAGTCGTGGAATACCTCCAAATAAATTTCTAAAAATCTAGAATTCAGTTTTGAATTTTTAGAAATTTATTTGGAGGCATTCCTCGACTATTTAAGCAAAGTCCAGGGTGCCCAAAGTTGGCAAGCCGCAATTATTTTGAATGTGTTAACATGAGTGGACCATCTCACCAGACATGAGAGCCGAGGTGATTTTCCGATAACGGCTTGGGGTGTAAATGCTGTTGTTGAGCTTTGAGTCTTAGGTGAATTATTAGATATTGATTAGAGCTCAAAGGCACGGCTGGTACCGGTTTTCGGAAAAAGCGTACCAGCCGGGCTCTATTCAAGCTATAACATTTTATTTTGTACTGAGCCGATTAGAGAAATCCTTATAATATGTTAGCTATAATCAATATCTAATAGTTCACCTAACACTCAAAGCTCAACAACGGCATTTACACGCCAAGCCGAGGCTCCAGCCGTTATCGGAAAATCACCTCGGCTCTCATGTCTGCATCTGACAAACAGCTGAAGCAAATTAATGGCCAAATTTCACTGACGTTTCCTGTATATCACGAAGAACCCAAAATGGAGCAATTGCTTCACTTACAATATAAAACAAGGACCCAAATTTAATTTTTTTTTCAACAACATTCTATTCGGTGTTCGATTATCTTTCAAATGAAACAAAAATTACGAAAAACGGATGAAATTTACTCGAGTTGTATGTAAAATACACATAGGGCCCTAGTAGCGGCCTTAGTCCGAGGACCCAAATTTAATTTTTTTTCAAAAACATTCTATTCGGCCTTTGATTACCTTCCAAATGACACAAAAATTACGAAAAATGAATGAAATTTACTCGAGTTCAATGTAAAATACACATAGGGCCCTAATAGTGGCCTTAGTCCAAGGACCCAAATTTAATTTTTTTTCAACAACTTTCTATTCGGCGTTCGATTACCTTCCAAATGACACAAAAATTACGAAAAACGAATGAAATTTACTCGAGTTCTATGTAAAATACACATAGGGCCCTAGTAGTGGCCTTAGTCCAAGGACCCAAATTTAATTTTTTTTTCAACAACTTTCTATTCGGCGTTCGATTACCTTCCAAATGACACAAAAATTACGAAAAACGAATGAAATTTACTCGAGTTGTATGTAAAATACACATAGGGCCCTAGTAGCGGCCTTAGTCCGAGGACCCAAATTTAATTTTTTTTCAACAACATTCTATTCGGCCTTTGATTACCTTCCAAATGAAACAAAAATTACGAAAAACGGATGAAATTTGCTCGAGTTATATGTAAAATACACATAGGGCCCTAGTAGCGGCCTTTAGTCCAAGGACCCAAATTTAATTTTTTTTCAACAACATTCTATTCGGTGTTCGATTACCTTCCAAATGAAACAAAAATTACGAAAAACGAATGAAATTTACTCGAGTTATATGTAAAATACACATAGGGCCCTAGTAGCTTTTCACTTCTAAGGCCCTAACTCACGGTCCACTCACCCGATTTTAAAAAACTTTTTTTTCCTGGATTGGTATTGACAATACCTATCATTTGCCGTGTCATTTACATTTCCATCGTTTATTTTGCCATAAATATCACCAAAAGACCTTAAATCACTTAGGTGGCCCTAACTCACGAAGGGCCGACCCGAATATGCCCATCTTCGAACTTAGCCTCACTATTTTGACTATCTTTCAGGGAAAAAAAAAATTTTGAAATCGGATTTGATTTACTCAAGATATCGACGTGACGGACAGACGGACAGACGGCCCAAATTTTTATTGCGGATTCGTCATCTATGAACATAGGCAAACACTTTGCCCTTACCGTCTGCTTCGAATTCCATCAATTACACACGGCATCGTAATCCTATAAGCCCCTTCGTACTTCGTACGGGGCTAAAAACGAGTGATGTGAAGGCAACAAATGACAGTTCAGAGAGGACGATAAATGACCAACACAGACTTTTATGTAAAAAAAAATCTGACATCGTCTCTCTCATTCTAAGTAATGTATTTTTGACGATGATTAAGTCGAAAATACTTTTCTTAGAATAAAAAATCGAAATGGATTCAAGGGCAATAATGTCAGTTGATTTTTTTCTGGATGGATTTACCATTCAACATATAACGTACTTGAGTAGTTTTGGTATAATTTTTTGATTTTCTACGAAGCCAGTCCCTATCACGACTCGATTAATGATGCCAGCTTATTTTATACATGCTGCTGTCCAGGTGACAGAACTAATTAACCTTATCACCTGCATATCCCTTTTAGATATATTGATTCACAAAAACAACACAAAAAGGTTTTCCATTTTAAAACTGCGTCTTTTCTCGCCAAACTGAAAATAGAATATTCGACGATTTATTCCAATTTTATTCAGAAACGACTTTTCACCTAAATCTATTACGTGATATTCAAATAGATCTCTTTGCGTCATCGATATCATCATATTATCTGGCATTGCATTTGCATATACAGTTATAAATAATAGATTTTTATTTCGCAAGAAAATGTCGCATCGAAAAATGTTTGAAACATTTACATGGGAAACTTTTCCAGTTATACTATTTGTGAACTTGTGATTTCTCACTACCAATCTTCCTGTTTTTGCCTTTCTTTTTCACAAATATTTTCCGATAGCCCATTTCTTGCATATTTTCTTTTTTTTTGTTGTTTTTATTTTTCATGTTCCAGAAATAGGAAAAAGGGAGAAAATCACATCTGTAGATATTGCGTCCCAAGGGTGCACTATTACTAAGGATTATCTTTCATGTGTCATCTTATCTTTAACTATTATATACATGAAATGAAAAAAAAAGTAAAAGAACCGGACCAGTGTTTCGCAAAGTGATTGTATCACCCGTTGTGCTTAATATATTTCTTAAGTGTATTTCTGTGAGCATTGAGGTCATAAGATACCTTTCGGTAAGTGTTGTTTGGATGAAAGTAAATAATGACGAGTGATAATACATTCCGAACGTTTTTAGTTTATATTTCGAAACTCTGTTTTATCACGTACCGGGGATGTTTGATTGAAAACCATCAACCATGGATCTGTCCGGATTCAATCATATCTCCGTTGAAAAACTGAAGTTGAATCAATTTGTTTCAACACAACGAAAAATCAATTTCAAGAACCAGTTTTGAATAAACTTATTTCCAGTTGTAGTGATGAATTGCATTTCGGATATTTGGATTCGAAAAGAGAACATTTCACTGAAAAATTAATTCAAAAGTCGTAAGATATGAAAAAAATAATAATTTAAAATTGAAATCTAGTCATCGTAACAATCAAAATATTTTTCTGTGCCTTAGGATCATAATTCGACGTATTTCGTCAATGCACCTACGATCGAAAAGTGATTGGTAAGAAAAGCTGAAATTGTTGTATAGTTTTTGTTTTGTTTTTCGTACTCCAACATCATCACCAATCTCATTATGATCCTTACGGCACAGAAAACGTAGTTCGTGATCCGTGACGAAAGCACAATTTTTTCAGGACGCATCTTAACCTTGTCCTACTCGGCTTCGCCTCATTAGGGCAAACTTAAGACTAGTCCTGAAAAATTCTACTTTTCATCACTTGTGACGAAAAATACTATTATTAGCTTTTCTTCCCCTTCCCCTTGCATCACGCAAAAACGACACAAATTTCTCACGTTTCCATCTTTCATCAAACATTTCAAATTTCCAAGTAACGTTTGAGACTTCCACAAAGAATCAATCCAAATAATTTCATATTTTTAACAAAGTTCAGCTAGCTCCATTTAAGAGGAATGGATGGTTTGGTGAAAACGAAAAGCCTACATTAGGGCGTTTTTTTAAGTATTGTATTTTCGATGATATATTTTATATTGACAGAAAACCTTTTATAAAAATATAAGACGACTAGAACCACCACAAATGTATTAGCTTTCAATAAAAAAATAGATTTTCACAACGTAGACGAAAAGTCAACAGTTTCCCTAAATTTTCATAAAATACGAAGTTTTAATGGAGTTGGAGTCTGATAGCAAATTTATGTTTGGATGAAGGTTCACACATTTGTGGTGGTTATTGTCATTTTACGTTTTTCAAAAATGAATTGTAGATATCGGAAATACGATACAAAACGCCTAAATTTTAGACACTAATTTCAGTCAAGTATTCATCTATTTTAAGAGCATTGTAACCCTTTGCAAATTTGTAGCCTTTTTTTGAAAAAGTAAAACCATTAAAGCACGCAAAAATGTGTTACTTAAAAAAAAAATGTTATTTGAGTCATAACTTAGCCCACTTGTATTGGAGACCAATTGGAAACAAATTTTTCCTTTAAAAGTAACACAATTTTGCGTGCTTTAATGGTTTTATTTAAAAAAAAAAAGATTTTGTTAAGACAAGTCATCAAAAAACGAAAAAAAAATCGCCTAAATGTAGGCTACAAATTTTCGAAGGGTCCATTGATCTTAAGAGACAACGATGCTTAGCTATAATTGTTGCCTACATTTGCGTGTCTCGTATTTCATTTTTGAAATCTTTTCATCAGAATCCTTTTCGAAAAATGTACGACCGCAATAAGAACCACGAATGTGTTACCTTTGAACTAGGTCCCACCTTTTGGGCGGGTCAGGTCCCTTGACTGACAATTTTTTCAATATATTTTTGACCATTTTCATTGTTGAACTTCCGAAGCATCACTGATACAAATGCCTACATTTAATATATCGATTACTCTAAACATGACAACGAAATTTGACAGAAAAAGTTCTTCAAATAAACCTTCGAAGACCGAATGATCTTTGAGTTCTCATTTTTCTTATAAATTTGCAGCAAGATTTTCAATCAACCACAAATCGTAAATAAAATGCGACTCGTGTGAATTACTCCAAACTTCCCACTCGTATGAGTTATCTATTATTCTGTTTGATTGCCATTTTGTCAAATTTAATCAGAGTAGATGCGAAGTTTTACAAATGTGGAACGATGAGAGGACTCTTTCACTTTGGTAAAAAATTAAAAAAAAAACCGATAGATGTACTTGCCGAACTTACAGTTTTGTACAAAAAGGAATTCCCCCGGTATTTTACAAAACCGTCACTCGTGAATAAAATGTAGATGGTAATAAGCGACCGATAAATTAATTAATTTTTTTTCGTTTCTTCACTTTTGTCGATTCAGAAAACGACAAAAGTGAGGAATTGACAAAACGTCTTTAAGTTACATTTTGTAAAAGGATGAATTCCCTAGGAACGAACAGAACGCCTTCTCATTACATTTTGTAGAAGGATGAATTCCCTTGGAACGAACAAAACGCCTTCTCGTTACATTTTGTAAAAGGATGAATTCGCTAGGATCCGCCTTTGCTTTATATTTCTAAAATCGACAAAGAGTGAAGGAAAGACAATTTTTTTTTTTACTTTTTACTGATTTACTGAAGAGGTGCCAGCGACATGTACCACATTTCTATCGGTATTTTATTATTTTTTATCGGTAAAATTGAATTGAATTGGTCGAATATAATATCCCATAAAATTATTACGACTCGTGAGAATTACGGCCCTCGCTTCGCTCTGGCCGCAAACTTCACACTCGTATGGGAGTTGTAACATATTTTGCTTGATTGTTGGAATAATGAATTTAAAAAAAATATTCAGAAATTTGTTGAGAATGACTTATATCTTATATTGCCTACAAAGAATGATGGTTACATTTAGCGTTTTTCATAAAATTTCCTACATTTTTCAATCATAGTGTGCTCATGACATTTTTCTGCCGTAAGACCTTGAGTAAAAACAAGACATCAGAACAGTCGGAGCGTTTGCTGCGACTTAGCCCCGTACGACCCGTAATCCTATTTCGTCCGTAACCATAATACGTCCGTAGCCGTAGTACGCCCGGAACCCTAATACGTCTACAACCCTCTAATGCGTCTGTTACCAAAATGCAAGTCAAGTTCAGCATGGTCAAATTTACTGAAAGTGTTCATTTTTAAAATTGCGCATAGCGCAATTACGAAAGCCCGTACGAAGTACCTCTCAAATAAAACCAACAATTTACGACATTATTTTAGAAACCCAAACTTTTTTGCCAACTTTCCATTGCCTTAGTCCAAGGGCCCAAATTTGAAACTTTTTTTGCCATCATTCTATTTGGCATTCAATTATCTCTCAAATGAAACAAAAACTAGCAAAATCGAATGAGATTCACTCGATTTATTTGCAAAAAACACTTAGGGCCGAGTAGCGGTCTTAATCCAAAGGCCCAAATTTGAAACTTTTTTTGCCACGTTCTTTTCGGTGTTCAATTACCTTCCATAAAAAACTAAATCTAGCAAAATCGGATGAGATTTACTCGATTTATGTGCAAAAAACACTTAGGACCGAGTAGCGGCCTTAGTCCAAGGGCCCAAATTTGAAACTTTTTTTGCCATAATTCTATTCGGCATTCAATTCACTAGGCGACATCAATTTCGTGGTAGTAAAAAAAATCATTGCGGTCGGTGCAGTTTTGTAAGAGCTTTCAGAATTTGTTTTTTTTATTTAAATTCCACCGATTATTGTCGCGAAATCACCATAAAGATTCCTCATACATTTACCACCATCGTGAGCATTTACTTCAAGCTTAAGCATAAGCATGAGCCGAGCATAAGGTTCTGCTATAAGCAAATGATCCATGAGTATAAGCATCCGCTCACGAACGTTGGACTGTAGGCGCAACGCAATGTTTAGGTTAACATCTGGCGCAGATGCTAGTTTGTGTTTTTAATCTTCAGAATGATAAGGACGAATCTATGCTAAAGCGCCTTGTACGAGGAACGGAGAATAGATGTTTCAAACAAGATAATTTGCTCTCTATGGTTTAATACATTTTTGTCCGCAACATATTCAAATAATTTGTTCAAAAGTTCGTTGGGATTAGACTTCAAAAATCAATCAGATGGTTTCGTAATCGACTGGTTCACATCGCCGAATTCCTGTTCGAATCCAATAAAATCAAATGTGACATTCTTATCACTTTGAGCGTTATTTAAGTCTACCAAACGCGTTCTTTGGAGCGTCAGAACCCGAGATTGTTGCAAGAGGACATAACGCTTCAGTTGCTCATTACTTAACAGTTTCGTTTCGTCGGTTTCTAGGTTATTTAAAACTTGTTCTGCGGTTAGTTTTTTGATCGTTGGTTGCAAATTGGTGGTAACCGTAACTTGGTCATCGAGATCCATTGCTTGTGATTCGTCCTCTTCGTCGTCAATATCAATTTGCTGTGAATTTTTTTTTGTTTAATACACAACATACACAAGATATTAACAGGACTAACTATAATTTTCAACAATTTAGCTTGCCATTCACTTAAGGTTTTACCGCTCTTCAACGCTGACTTTGCTCGGCTTTTCAAATTGTTGATTTTCTTGAAGAGACTCGCATGTGTTAGCTTTACTTTTGAAACTTCTTCCCATTTCGGAATAATCAAAGCGACTGCTTCATTTTTTTGTTTTTACTTAATGTTGTTTGCGATTTTAGAAGTACATCAACATGTTCTTCTAAAAGAGCTACAAAATTCGCAACTTCGCACGCTTCAGTCATTTTTGCTGAACACTCAAAAGTCAAAATGTAACACAAAGTCAGACAGCGCTTCACTTTCAGTAATACGAACACATTAGTATTTTTTTGCTAGAACATTTCTGCTAGCCACTGAATGTACCAACAGAATTTTTATGTATGTGTTTGTGCGTAACACGATTGATGTAGGAGAAAGTATAATAATTTCGCTTATGCATTTGTCATAGTATTACATATCAGATTATAATCAAAGTGCTATCTATTGAGTATGAAACTTATTTCTTGCAAAATTGTGGCAAGGCCACAATTACTATATTTATTGTCCGACAGACAGCCAAAAGACACACTTTGTTTAGCATAAAACATTTCAACAGTTACAGTCCGTGAAGTAAAATATTGAGAAAATGGTGAAAAAATCGTTCAAATGCATAAACTCTACTAACTTTTTCTGCAATATTTGCGGACAATTCTGTGTTTTGGCGCAAAGAAAGGCCATAACTGAAAAAACAAAGTCGTATTATAAGTGTTATTTCGGTCGTGACATTGAAGTTCAGGAATGGGCTCCAAATATATGTTGCAAATCATGTGAAGTTAATTTAAATTCTTGGTGGGTTGGTACGAGATCTCAAATGCCATTTGCTGTACCAATGGTGTGGAAAAAGCAGCGAAATCATAGAAACGACTGTTATTTTTGCTTAACAAACATCGTAGGATTTTCGTCAAAAAATAAAAACAAAATTGTGTATCCGGATTGCAAATCGATTTCGAAACCCATCCGACACAACGAGACTTATCCAGTTCCAATCACACCAAATCCACTTGCGAAAGTTAAGGAGCCAGCTATTAGTGACAAAGCAGTGTCAGACGTGGCTGTGCTGAAAGATCCAGACTATGTGCCTGAAGACGATCCGAACGATCCACACAGAATCGGTCAATCAGAGCTAAGTGATCTCGTTCGCGATCTTGGATTGGATAAGACTAAGTCTGAACTGCTCGCATCACGATTGCGGCAATGGAATATGTTACAAACTGCAACGAAGGTGACACTATACAGAAACCGAAACCAGCCGCTTCTTAAATTTTTTAAGAAAGAAAACTCGATATGCTTTTGCCAGAACGTAGACGGACTGATGGAAACTTTCCATTTTGTACACAACCCCGACGAATGGCGGCTGTTCATAGACGGATCCACACAAAGTCTAAAGGCTGTGCTGTTACACAATGGCAACGAAAAACCATCTATCCCACTGGCACACACAGTCGATCTTGATGAGTCTCACGACAATATTGCAACTATTTTAAGTGTCATAAAATACGATGCATTTCAATGGCAGATTTGTTGTGACCTCAAGGTCGTAAGCATGCTTCTTGGATTGCAAGGTGGCTACACAAAATATATGTGTTTCTTGTGTATGTGGGACAGCAGAGCTGATGATAAACATTACGTACAAAAACATTGGCCACAACGTATCAATTTTGTTCCGGGAGAAGCAAACGTGGAAAGGCCTCCCTTAGTGGATCCAAACAAAATAATTCTTCCGCCGTTGCATATCAAACTGGGTTTGATAAAAAATTTTGTAAAAAAATTGAAACCGGGAAGCAAAGCCCTTTTGTACATCAGAGAAAAATTCCCGCGACTTTCCGATGCTAAAATTAAGGAAGGCGTATTTGTTGGGCCACAAATTAAGAAGCTTATAAATGATGCGGAATTCGACAAAAAACTAGACAAAAATGAACGAGCTGCGTGGAAAGCGTTTAAAGACGTAGTTCATGGATTTCTGGGCAACAACAAATCAAACAACTACAAAACCCTCATTGAGAAAATGTTATCCAGCTATCATAAGATGGGCTGTCGTATGTCATTGAAAATTCACCTGCTCGACGCACACCTAGATATATTTCCAGAAAATCTGGGTGATGTGAGTGACGAGCAGGGCGAACGCTTCCACCAAGACATTGCCCGCATGGAACGAACATATCAAGGCAGATGGGATGAGGCAATGATGAGTGATTACTGTTGGTCATTACAACGAGACAATCCGAAATACGAATATAATCGCAAGTCAGCATACGCCATCAATAAGTGCACCAAAAACTTTACAGTTTAAATTGCCTTTCAGTATGTTATCACATTGTTCTTCACAATTCTTTCTTTTCTGATTTTTTTTTCTATTGTACCTGATTTATCAGGTTTTGAACTGTATGTAACATTAGCCTCAGCCGATGTTTTTTATTGTGCCTGATATCCAGGTTTTGAACTGTATTTGAACTGTATAACCCATTAGCTTCAGTAGAACATCTGATATTGACTGTTAATCTCTACGAAAATAAATGGTTGAAAAATTGAATCTGTCCTGCTTTTATACTTAAAAATCCGCTCGTTTTGCACGTTATATTGTACACATTCTGGCTTTAATTGTTATCAGACTGGTGTGGTGTGATTTGCGAACATGAGACGTAAATACAAAAATCCGAATGTCTCATGTTTGCATTATCACACCACACCAGTCTGATAACAATTAATAAAACTAAAATGTGTATTTACAATACAATGCAATCCAATTGTTTTCAACAGTTACACAGTACAGTCCAACGCTGTGAGTGGATGCTTATACTCATGCATCATTTGCTTATAGCAGAACCTTATGCTCGACTCATGCTTATGCTTAAGCTTGAAGTAAATGCTCACGATGGTGGTAAATGTATGAGGAATCTTTATGGTGATTTCGCGACAATAATCGGTGGAATTTAAATAAAAAAAACAAATTCTGAAAGCTCTTACAAAACTGCACCGACCGCAATGATTTTTTTTACTACCACGAAATTAATGTCGCCTCGTGTTATCTCTCAAATCAAACAAAAACTAGCAAAATCGGATGAGATTTATTAGATTTATGTGCAAAAAACACTTAGGGCCGAGTAGCGGTCTTAGTCCAAGGGCCCAAATTTGAAACTTTTTTCGCTACGTTCTTTTCGGTATTCAATTACCTTCCATAAAAAACTAAATCTAGCAAAATCGGATGAGATTTACTCGATTTATGTGCAAAAAACACTTAGGACCGAGGAACGACCTTTGAGCCCTCCCAACAAGCCCACGTTGCATCTTACCCAAAAACAATGTTCAGCAACTTTGTTCTACTCGTCAATACCTTTCATTTGATATATCACAAGCAGCTATTGCGTGCGTATTTCGGTAGATATCGTCGAAAGACTGAAAAACACCTATAGGGCCCTAGCTCTGGAAGGGCCGACCCTACCATGCCCATTTTCGAACTTGACCTTACTTTTGTCTATACCAATCGGGGAAAAAAAGAATTTTGAAAAAAGGTTGTGATTTGCTCAAGCTAGAGGGGTCACAGACGGACGGACGGACGGACGGATGGACGGACGGACGGACGGACGGATGGACGGACGGACGGACGGATGGACGGACGGATGGATGGACGGACGGACGGACGGACGGACGGACGGACGGACATTTTTTTTATTGCGGATTCGTCATCTATGAACACAACTAAATGCTTTGCCCTTACTGTCTGCTTCCAATTCGACGTGTTACAAACGGCATATTAATCTTATAAGCCCCCAGTACTTCGTACGGGGCTAAAAACATCTTTCTTTGGTAGTAGACGCATTAAAATTGTTAGTCAACTATCAAATTTGATAGTCAACTATCAAGTTGTTAGTCAACTATCAAATTTAATAGTCAACTATCAAGTTGTTAGTCAACTATCAAATTTGATAGTCAACTATCCAGTTGTTAGTCAACTATCAAATTTGTTAGTCAACTATCAAATTTGATAGTCAACTATCAAGTTGTTAGTCAACTATCAAATTTGATAGTCAACTATCAAGTTGTTAGTCAACTATCTTTGATAGTCAACTATCAAGTTGTTAGTCAACTATCAAGTTGTTAGTCAACTATCAAGTTGTTAGTCAACTATCAAATTTGATAGTCAACTATCAAATTTGATAGTCAACTATCAAGTTGATAGTCAACTATCAAGTTGATAGTCAACTATCAAATTTGAAAGTCAACTATCAAGTTGATAGTCAACTATCAAATTTGATAGTCAACTATCAAATTGTTAGCAGTTCACTAACAAGAGATGTTTACCGGTTAGAGGCTGGGCATGTAGTGCCGAAATTGTTCTTTCTACTTGTTTCATGCACATTGTTGAAAACATACTTATACGATTTACAAACACTACGCAACAAAATCAAATTTCATCACAGTAATCTTTTTCGATTGAGGCTATAATCAACAGTGTAAAATCCTGTTTTTCCTGGATAGCTTCCAGATCCTTCGTCCCACATTGCCCATCTTCGAACTTAGTCTCGAGATTTTAATTCCACATATTTAAAAAAAAAATTCATCCAAATTGCTTGAGACATTTAACGTTTTTCATACCATTTCATACATTTTCAATCATAGTGAACTTTTTTGTCACCCACATATTTCGGTATTTTCTGGTGTAAGACCCTGACTTTCAGTCAAGGGAATAAAAATTAGTTTTTCGTTTGACCAGCTCTGAGAAAAGTCAGCAGTTTAACGAAATTAAAATTTTCATATACTACTCAGTTTTATCAGAGCTTGTCATGCTGCTACGACCAAATCTATTTTCTTTTGAAAGTTAACACATTCGTGGTCGTCATTGTGGTCCTATATTTTTGAAAAAGGATTCTGCTTGAAAGATATTAAAAGTAAAGTCAGATGCATACTTGTCAGCAATGCAACGATACCTCTTAAGACGTCCTGTAAAATGTCATTGTAATTCAGAGCACTTTCCACTGAACACCACCCAAATTCCCTTTGAATATTAGTGTAGCGTACAACACATATTCTTAGTTCAAGTTCATTATTGTGGTAGTCAAACAGAAAAGAATGATTGGATGAAAATAATACATTATTGTGTCCGTACTGTTTTAAAACCTCTTGAAAGTAACCAATTGTTCTCCGGTTAAATAACTGATAATTCCCTATGTTCAGTTCAGTTCAGAATATCATTGCACATAAGCCAATCGTAACAGAGACATTTTGTTGGTAGGCCATTCTACTTTTGTTAAAAGAAAAGTTCAACAAACAGAACAGAAACAAAACTTTATGGGTTCTTATTGCAAACAACTAAGACCCTTCAACGAATAATCTCACATAACTTAGCACCAAAACCAGAAGAAAAAACAACATCACACCGAATAGGGAGAGAAATCGAAATTCAATGCTCGTATCATTATCATTAATGTGTGTGCATAGTTTTTGTTTTGTTTTGGTGCGGGTTTTTTTGTTGTCGAACTTTTCTATAAGATGAAAAGAATATACAATACGGGGTCAATAAATCACTCTTTGAAGATAAATACGAAAGCGTTAATTGTTTGATGCTTAATTAGATTCACACATATTGCGACTGAAAATAACATTAGAGAGACCACATAAATGAAAAAGAAGCCAATAAAAGAAAATGGTTTTTTCGTATAAGACTCGGTATAAACGTATATATACGTACAATGTCTGTACGTACGTATGTTACCACCAACAGTATAAGAGGGATTCTTTTGAAAAACAGAAGATCGAAATCGGACGCATTTTCCAGTGGAATCTTTTTATATGGGCCTAGTAAGGTATTGAACCATAGAAGCCAAAACCACTTTTAAAAAAATTCTTCGAAGCTTGTTTGTCTAGTGTGAGGTGATCAAAAACCGAAAACATGCACTTTTCTTACAGAAATTTCTCCAGCTACACACGAACCGTACAAGGTCGTGGGGTGTCATTAGAAAGGTAATTGCATGTACTTTCGGGGCAAATAGGGTCTTATTGGGTTTAAAATTAATCCACACTGAGATATGTGCAGTTGAAGTTTTCAACCGAAAAAAACCTAAAAACTTACACTTTTCTTCTAGAAATTTCTCGCGGTGTACGAAACGTACATGGTCGTGTGGGGTGTCATTAGAAAGGTTTACACAAGCTTTCAAGATTTTTTTAAAAAGAGGTTTTGGCTTCTAGACTCATTAAAAAAATTCCACTGGAAAATGCGTCCGATTTCGATCCTCTGTTTTTCAAAACAATCCCTCATAAAGAAAAGATGTTTTTTATTTCCTTTCTTTTTGTTCTTTTTTTCCCTTCGTTGATTGCAAATTGTGCGCTGCTGTCTGTAATTTAATTGTTGTTGTTTGGTTGGATTCACAATTTCGTTTTAGACGAAACACATAAACCAGATCAAGTCCTTTGTGAAAGTAGACCATTTTCCTAATTATTTTCAGCGGATGGAGCATTTTCCCACCCCGTTTATCGAAATAAAAATATCGCTTAAATAAAACATTGAAGCCTTTAATATACTCTCTTGTAAGCCTCTGTGTAAAACCAGCCTGGTACAAAATTTTACTCAACAAATTACATTTAATTATTTTTGTGTTTTTCCACTTCGCCACATGTTTGTTTTCATTAGCACAAACATTATTTTGTGTTGAGGAGTGTGTGTGTGAGTGTGCCTTTATCTATACATATTATAATACTGGCGTAAAGCGGGTGTCTGTCGGTAAATGCAAGCAACTATATGCCATTCGTAAATATACGGTAATTTACCCACCCGTTTTTTGTTTGCAATGGCATGAAACTGTGTTAACATTTTTATAATTCAATTAAAATTTAATTCATTACTCTCTTCGCTTGCTGTAGTACTCGAACAATAAAATATTTCTATTTTCAAACGCTTTTACATGGAATCTTGCAATTAAAAAAAAAGAGACCGAAAAATTGTGTAGCCCTGGAGCTGCTACGCGGAAATGACATGTGTCTAGAAATGTTGGGTCACATTAATTGCTTTGAGGAGTTGAACAGAAATATTTTCAGCTAATAATTAAGCGTATAATTCATTTGACAAGTGCAGACAAAATTTTCAGCGCGCAGGAAAAAAACGTTCATTCAATATTCGCATAACGTATTTAAGGATCATGAAATGTACCCAGAGGGTTAAGTTTTGATGCTAATTGGTAAGCTGGTAATTGAGTTCAAACAAGTTGCTAATAAGATGGATTTTTGTTTGTCTATTTGTTTGCCAACGTTAGGCGCTTTAGAAATAAAAACGAAAGTTTTCGCAACGGATTGACCATGTAATAAAACTTCAACGGTGTTCTATCATTGTCTTGTATGCAAATTCTTTTTAAATTCAACTGAGAAAACGGAAAACTTTTTTATTTTTTGTGTGAAAGGCTAATGATTTTGGATTTTTTTTTTTCACAAGCATTGTAATCAGTGCATATTCTCCGCGTTATTTCAGACCATTCTTAAAATCAGGTAACAGGAGAAAATATATATGTTGAGCGGTTTTGGACTAAATGAAACTAATTCATATGTAACTGAATCAGAAGGGAAAATTTCGTATTGGACTAAATCATGTGGGACTAAATCGTATTGGACTAAATTGTATAGGACTAAATCGTATAGTACTAAATGTCAAGGGATTAAAGGATATGGGACTAAATTACATGGGACTAAATGACATGGTACTAAATGGCATAATACTAGATTGCATGAGACAAAGTGGCATTACTATAACCTAGTTTATTTAGTCTGGTTGATACCTATGAGACCCATTTAGTCCCTTATTTTTACACCGGTCTAAGAAGCGGGACAGCCATCAATATAGGAATCTTCGACTGAAATGTTCAATGCAATTCATAAATACCATTCAATTGATCGAGATACGAATAAGGCAAAAGACTGTCCTTCTGTTCATTATTAATTTCTGCCTTTGAAATATTTTCTTTCCTTAAAGAAAATGAATTCTTTCGGTCGCATTTCGACGATAATAATGCTATCAATATCGCATGAAGCAAAGAAATAACATGATACAATAGAATCGAGAGTTCAATTTTTTCATTTCTTTCTTTTTTTCATTCCTTTCTTTGAATGACTTCCAATTACGATAAAGAAAAATCGCTTCACATTTTATTTCATATTTTTCATTTCAGTTTCATTTTTCAATGTATAATTCACATAATGAGGTTCACCGAATTTCCTTCTTTTTATTGAGTTACAAAAATGCTTGTTGTTTATTACGGTGACGGATATACGAATTATAAAATGTGTACTGAACGCGCAATGATAATAGAATACACAATAGGAGATCTTAATTTAATGTACTTCCAACACGATGATAACTGCTTTGTTCTGGTGGAATAGCCGAACTCTGAGTAACACCCCATATTTATCCGCAAGGAACATTATTGATGTACGGGGTTTTCCTTCTTTTTTTTTATTCGTGTCCTTTAGCAATCTTATTATGTGTATAATAATAACTTAATACAATTGTAAAATTTATGTGTTGTTACTGTTACTGTTAGTTTTATACATATTTTTGTGGCAAGCTTACTTACGACAAAGCTAGAAAAATAGCTGTCGAATGAATCACAATGTTTTCTCGCACTTGGAACAATTTCGTTTTTTTCTTTGTATTTTTATAAATTGTGTGTATGAAGGGGTGAGTCGACGATGTGTAATTCTTTAGGGAGACTGTTATATCATATTATATTTTATTGGATGGTTTTTTCAAGTACGTTTCACTCGTCTGGAAAAAAATTACATAAAATGCAGGAAGGAGAAAGTGTGCAATATGTGTAGATGTGTATGTAAACTATACACTGTGTGGTGTTTTGTTATGTTGTGTCTTTATTTCAAAGGAAGTAAGCAAAACAACACACAAGAGTTGGCAGCCGGGTAAAGTCTATCCTATTGTGGGCATAACACACAAAACATTTCCAAATCATTTATTCATAAGGATATTTGTGTTTGCTATGATGGGGTGTGTCACTGTTATGTATGCCTGTGGTTTTGTCAAAATTTCCGTAAATATTTAGATTTTGAGTGACATAAGTGCAACTTTATATGGACAATTTGGAGTAAGGTATGACGAATATGGACAAATCGTATGGGGGTTGTATTCTATATAGTTCAAAATGGATAGTTCCTTCAATTTACATGTGTGTTTTTACTGAGAGTTCTTTGTTGGTTGTTTCTCAGGTGAAAAATGACGCAATGCTAGAAAATTCAATTTTTAGCAAATTTTGAGGAAAAACGTCTTGAAGTAGTTATAAAAAGTAGTTGTAAAATGGAGTCTGGCAACACTGCAGTCAAGGCTTGTTTTTAGGCTAAATACGTTTCTTTTGCAACTACTTTTTACAACTACTTCAGCTTTTTAGCCAATCTCCTGAAATAGTTGTAAAAGTTGTGCGAATAAGATTGTTTTCCGCCTACTTTTGCTGGTTTTGCCACTTCTTCAGCTTTTAGAAAAAAATCCTGAAACAGTAGTCTACTATCTAGTCTTGGCTGCAGTGTTGTCATACTCCGTTTTTTAGAACTACTTTTATAAATACTTCATGCGGTGTGAGAACACAACCAGACTATAATTCCCACTGGGCATTGCCCAGGTCCTTTATTACTAAAACAAAATTGTGTGAAAAGTGATTCCGTAGAACATGCAGTGTTAGAAATTGTAAAGGAATTTTTAGTGGGGTCATTGTTGCCGATGATGTTGGGGATGGTCAAGATCATCCGATGCATCAGCCGAGGATCGAAAAATTAACTTTCAATATGTTATGGGAAGGTTATGAGAAATCATTCGACACATCGGCTGAGGGTTAAAAAATACCTTTTGATTTGTTGTAGAAGAAGTTGCGTCTATCTTTTTTGGCGATGGAAGAAGAAGTCATCGAGGTAATCACAAACTGCCATTTTTTTTGAAAATTTTCTTTAGTAAATTTTTGAGTTCAGACGCAGAGTGCATCACCGAGATCAGACATTTTAAAAGTAAAGACATAATTACCTTTATCCCGCAAGAGTTTTTTTTACTAATCTGACTACAGTTCAAAGCTAGGACAATACTTACTTACTTCAGTTCAGTTTAACCATTGTACTCGTACCTTAACTGATTCGCCAAATGGTCGTTAAGGGAGTTAATGATAAGTTACCAACAATTCATAAAATTGTAGATTATGGACGTCATATTATGTTTTAAGAGCGAAATGTAAAACAGAAATGTGTTCCAATTCTGTCGATCACATGGACGGAAGTTCAAATGGCCTAACATAAAATTAAAAAACTTAAACGCTCCGTTTCGTGTCGATTTAAATTTTCGTGTCCGGCTGTACTAACCGTCTAGCTACCAGCATTTTCATAAAATATTAAATTTTTTGTAAAAAAAAACTATTTATGATTTATATGCCGAATAATTCATTAAATTAATAAAAAGTAATTTTTTCCATGCATGTGTACCAGTACTAGCCTCTGATATAATCGAGAAATCTCATATGAATTCCATTTTTCATATTATGTGTAATATTTCCGTATGCTGGTTTTTATTCAGTGGCTAAAACATAAATCATCTCCGTTGGAAATATATACTCGTACAACCAATGGAAATATGCAATATGCATACAACGATCGTGGCAGTTAAACAATTTTTTTTTTCAATAATTCAAAATCTACCCTCTGGGGACATTAAGGAAAACTCTTTAGGTCATATCAAGTCATATTATAGTTGTTCGTGGTTTGACATGACTGATATTATAAAGTATACATTTTTGCGTTTGAATTTAGTTGATCTCATGTAAATAATGCATTTTAGTTTCGGTGTAGTTGGGAAAACTGTTCTATCAAGCGCACACATCAATATTTAAACATTTACCTGCAATGTTTGATTGAATTTGTTTCACCAAATCCATGAAGTATACAAATTAAAAATCATTCATCCATTGTATGTTATACAGATTTCGTGTTACATCGATTATTATGTCCAAAACTCATCGAACAACAAACTCACGGTTTTGTCCTTCCGGGCAGAATTCCTATGGGAATGCATATAATTGTGGGGAATGGTTTCTAGTTTTGAAAATCATACGGCCGATCGTATAATCTTATTGATGAGGTACAAGTTCTCTGTTGGAAACAAGGCGATAGTTTTGAAAACAAATGTCAAGGGTAGACTTAACAAGTTTGTAATTTTAATTGGGTTGTGAGTTGTGTAAAAGCTTTCCTCAATGATTATAATTGGGAAAACCTTATTCTAATTTTCTTGAATCTTCACCATTTTTCCCACATTTTTCGGAAATATAAAGAAAGACTTTACTGGAAAGTTTTAGAGAAAAGTAGAAAAATCAGGCAAATTTTGGAAAAACAGGAAAATTTTGGAAAAATTTATAAATAATGAGGAAACTTATTCCCAAAAATTGTGCCTGGTTTGTTGAGTTTATGAGCCATAGAGAAATGAGCGAAAAATGAACGCTTAGCTTTCACAAGTTTAGAATGAGAAAATTATACTTGGAAGAACTGTATGTTCAGTACAGAGATGTATGATGTGGAAATTAAATTGAATATTCAGGACTGTAGCATTGACTAATACTTGAATGACCTTAACTGTGCTTCAATTTAATTTCTTAATTATTTGCATTACTGGACTTTTTGGAATTCAGTGGAATTTTTGCAATTGAATAGTGAAATTGGAATCATTGAAACAAATTTTTTGCCGGTGATTATCCCCTCGATAATAGATGCAGTTCCTTAAATTACATGAGACAACACTTAACTCAACACAGAAGTTTTTAATGCTCACTCCACCTACAATGCCATCACTCGTGTACTTTAAAAATGTTTTAAATTGTTGCCCAGTGCTGTGCATTTCTGAGCATCTTCATTTTCCATATGATTGCCTGAATATTTCAAACGCTACTTAGTTGGTTCAGTTTAAACTTTGATTTAATGGCTTTCATATTTGCACAATACAACTGAATACACAACTTCTGTCAAAGTATACCAATCGAATTAAATTACTTAACTTAGAAGATGAGGGTGGTATCCAATAATATTTACCAACCACCCATTAAATCAATTTTTGAATTTTCTGTACCTAAGCGGTACGAACATATTGTTTGAAAGGGCCTCGATCGATGTATAATATAAAGTAATATGCAAAAATACATGATTGACATAATTCTGTGATATTGTAAATACAGAAAATTATTTGTAAATAAAGTGGCATTTCATTGTGTTTACTTTCTAATTAAGGAAAGGTATATCCCCAAGTAAATTATTTGTGTGATTCACATAAATACACAAGTTAGAATTTATTGACAACACGACTTCAAGGGAAATCTCAGAACTTTTACAGTCGAAACCTTCAAAATAAATATACATTCAACGATCCAACGATTCGTTTTCGAACGTGCTAATATCGAAACAGTCTTTTCATCAATTTACTGGTACAAATTATATTTCAATTAGATACATACTGAGGCATGTATTTTACTGTGTGTTGATCTTCGTTTGGTAGAATGTCGATGTTTTCTAGCACTTTTTTGTTTTCTAGCACTTTTTGTTTGTTAAGACCGGAAACAGTTCGGTTTATCGTTCTTTCGTCGAATATATATTTGTTTATCTAGTGTCGAAATATAAACAAAACGTTGTTTCTAACTTATGCTAAGAGGCTTTTTAAGCGAACTCGATTCCAGAACTCGCCTCCGGCTCGTGCTGGAATCCTCTATCTCATTCGCTGTAAAAGTCTCCTAGCATGCGTTAGGAAAAATACAATTCTCACCGAAGTGAACATAAACATCCGCATTTTTGTCCACTGTGAAGAAAATAAATTAAATAGCGGTGAATTTGGTATTCAGCCATTTTAGGTGATAAAATGATCATTTTCTCACACAATATGGGTGAACCCGCCATTTTAAGGTAGAAAATAAATATTTTCTCACAAAACATGGCTGAACCCGCCATTTTAGGGTAGAAAATGATTATTTTCTCACCTAAAATGGCGCCTCTCAAAATGACAAAAAAACACTATTTTCACAACGCTTCATAGCGGACGAAATGAGAATTTTCGCATCGCTAGCGTGAAAAGGAACTCTTCAGAACGCAGGCGAGAAAATAGTAATTTTCTCCCCACCCCTCCGTAAACTTGTGTTTACCTAGAGATTTTGCATTTACTCAGGTGTCAACAATGCCCGCGAAATGTTTCCATCGTTGCACAAATAACTATTTCATCTGTGCGACCAGAATAACTTCATTATCTTTACTAAAATGCAGAAAGAATATGGCTTTTTGTTGACGCTCTCTCTGATGACAATTCAGATGAAAAAATTGTTATTTTCTCAACTATTGTTTCTTCCATTGGCTGAACAAGAGTTTTTTTTTCTCTCGTGGCAAAATAGAAATTTCAAAGATACTAATTTTTCCCTCTTCTATTTAGAATTAATCTTAAATGGAAGGGGAGTGGTAATATGTAGAGCACGTAGCTGTGTTCATATCTGAATTTTGATAGGATAAATGTTGTTAAATTCAATCAATAAGTGATGGACATCTACCGATCCGTTAAACCTTAAACCCATCTTTGATAGCACATGATGCATTTTTATACATTCAGTATTTCTATACTGTCTATAATTTCATTTGACATGTATTTTGTGTTTATTCAACAAGCAATACAGTGGATATCAGAGAAATTTAAGAACTAATTTCCTTCAGCTGTTTTTCAGTCTGTCCTCTCATTCAAACTAAATAATTGAATGCAATTATTTCACAAGTATAAAACATTTTTAATTGTATGAATCGAACAGCTGAAGAACAGCTGACACAATATAATGTCTAAATTCAACTGACGTCAACTGTAACACAAAGTTTTTGGTTTTCGATCACGTTAGGATATGAAGTGTGCTTAGTCGAATTATATGATTAGAATAGAATAGATATGTGTTTTATAGAGATTTAAATTGACGGAATCCGATGTACTTAAATTGAACAATTTAAATTTTTAACCTTTTTTGAAATTCATCTCGATCGACGATTTGTTATTCTCAAAAACCTTATCATCATTATGAAACTACCAAGAAATTATGTTGAAAAACTGATTTCATTTCATATTTTTCTTTCTATTTTCCATTTATAAAGCTTTTATTATTATCGAGTCAAAATGCAATGGGATTCCGAATGCAATAAATGGCAAACGGAAAAGCACTTTCAAACCTGTTCCACTTGAAACGTTTGGACGATTCGCTGCAATATCTTATCGTCAAAATGGATTATTAAAGCTTACATAATGATAAAAAATAAATTCTTATATCACGTAAAGATGTATTACCTCTGCTCCCGTTATTGAATATGATATAAGAACTGCAAATTTCTTAAAAACTTTTCGAATCTTCATCATATTCCCAGTGAATAACAGTTCTCATATATATTTTTGTATATAATCAAACCATCGGGAACATTTACACAATATTAGATTTTCCGATTTTTAAGGAAATTCAGAAAATAACATCAAAATCTTAGAATGTACTCTTCGAATGGCGCAAAAGACGAAGAAGAGCAAAAAGATTGTTGTCTATTCATACGTACATATGAATGTGTATGAGAAACAATCTTTTATCGTTTTCTTGTAAAATTGTATGAACCAAAAACCTACAAAATATATCCTTTTACGTTCGGATACATACACGATAAACATAAAGCAAAGTTGTATGAAAACTTTATTATACAAACGTACGTATATATCATTATAAAATATCATATGATCTTCTTAAGCATATACAATTTCTTCTGATGGAAAAAAATCACTTGCATACATTTTCTTCTCCTTTTTTCGGTCTATTTTCCTTAGAGCTTTGGGGGGGAAAAAGAAATTTTTGTTTTTTATCTTTGTATTCGTTTCTTACAACCTCTCAAAATCTTGTTGAATACACATTTTTTCCCATCGAGTCTAATGCCATAGGAAACAGTGGCAGCATATAAAACGTCAATATTTTGGGAATTTATTCAATAGACCGATAAAAATTATATACAATTTCGAAATCGACTTGTTATATATTTTTGGATATGGTTTTTCCTTTGCTCTACTTCATCTTTTTGTTGATATATGTGGAGAGAAAATGTGTACAAAATATTATAATTTATGGAAATGGTTTTTCCATTTTATTACCAAAGTTATGGTCAGAATATTCTTTTTTTTTTCTGGTTTATTATGGGAAATCTAATTTTATCCATGTGTTAGAGTTGGGTGAAGAAATTTGAAATTGAATAAACTTTAAGTATGATTGATTCTATGGTTCGAGAAACTGGATGAAAGGGAGTGTATTAAGAAGGAGCTGCTACTGTCGTGTGCAGTAAGCGCTTTCAGTAATGATAATGATTCTTTGTTGGTAAAACATCAGACATGAGAATTTGGGAATTATTTCGCGAATATTTACATAAAAAATGTTGAATGCTGAACTTCAAGCACTTTTAACCAACGCCTTTTATAAGAATTTGAGAATTTGATCGTATCTTGTTAAACTTCTACATTGGTACAATCTAGTTTTTGATACCAGCTCTTGCACTTCATTTTTTTTTAACCACATTAGCTGTTGTTCATCGCTCGCTTCATTCGTTTCTGTCGACAACAGATAATTAAACTTTTCAAAAGGTTTACGTTTCGGTAGTCCTCTCGCTTTTCGTTAAAATACAGGGTAGTTGCTTTTCGAGTCCGGGTTCGAATAGTGTCCTTATTATTGTAGATTCTATTCGCTCCTGGGTCACAAAACCACAAAACGGTTTCAATTTAACGTACAAGGATCGATTGAACGAAACATTAGTTACAGTTGGTAAAAGGAAAAATTCGGAAGGGTCAAACAGAACGCTTTTACTTTATTGTTCATAAATAAGATCGAACCACTTCCATGTACAGGTACACTTCGAACAGTTTGTAAAAGGATCAGCTCGCAAGGGTCAGACAAAATGCCTTTATATTACAATTCGTAAATACATTAGGCTCGCAAGTAAGTACCTTCTTCCTTATACATTTCGATGAATGGCAAATTCATTAGGAATGAACAAAATGTCCTAACCTTACAGTACAGTTCGTCAAAGGATAAATTGGACTTCATATGTGATAAAAAATAAGTCGTAAGTAGGCGTTACAAGTTTTATTTTGTGGAATTTGGGTGCGAGTAGCCACTGTACCCGGGTCATTTCGAAAAAAAAAAAAATTGTAAAGAATGCAATTTTTGTGAAATCGTTATCAAATCTCAGTAAGATTATGGAGTTGAAATCCGTCTTGGGCTGCATTTAAATACACAAAAATATGTGGAACGGATGGTAGGTTGTATAACCTATTTTATGTCTATCTATCAAGTCGATTTGGAATATCACGAAAGTTATGAACCTCCCATAAGTTGTTCCAAAGTGGTTGCTATGGTAATGCTGTATCCGTGTAGCTATCCGCAATTATTAATATTATATTATATTGCGTTTATAGTAAGTGGAGTTATAGAATCAACAGCATGAGACACTGTCAAATGTTTCATTTCCGTTCCAGATTTTATTAGAAACATTTTTCGCAATCGAAAGCATCAGAGAAAAAAAAGCGGAAATAAGTTACGTCATTCCCAGCGAGATTCAAAGCTTTTAACATTTACCTTCACAGTTGATATATTTAATATAACTACTTTTACAGAGATTTATCGTTGTAGAGAAAAAAAGACTGCGAATTGAAATCCTCTTCTTTCCATATATTCAATGCTCCAAAAAGTAGCAAATAGATTCGCAATTACAAAGAATTCATTTACTTAACATGACTCCTGTTACTTACATAGTCTATTTTAGGTAATTTCTTAAAGAATTTTCGGGAAATTTAGAGAATTTCGAGAATTTTCGGGAATTTCGAGAATTTTCGGGAATTTCGAGAATTTTCGGGAATTTCGAGAATTTCATTGCAAGTAAACAACTCAACAATTCGTTGATTTTAATTTCCGATTTAAGTATACTGATAACAATTCTAGAATAAGCAACTAAAAAAGATATCGACATTAGGAAGTGAAAAAAATTAAAATTGATTTTCGGACTTTGTTCTTCGATGACACCTTTAAACCACTCAGAGGCGTATTACCCTATGGGAAATTCGGTACCGTGCCCATGGCGCGTACCAAATTTTTTAGTTTGATGAGTGCAAGAGTCCATGAGTTAAAAGGGAAAATTTCAACGCACGTAAGGGTATTAAAACCAAACAGAAAGAAATTGTTTTGATAGGAAACATGAATGGTGAAGTCTAAAATGAAACATTTAGAACTACAGACCTCACTTTGAGGGCTGAGCTGATCTTCATTTGTTTGCGCTATCCTATTACTTTCAATAACGTAAATCATGTAGAAAAAGAAAGCTGATCACTTGAAAATAATGCCACAGCGCAGCAAGAAGTGAAAAATGAAAAGCTCGAACATTGAATTAGATGGATTCTTTTTAAAAACAGCCTGCCGAAATCGGACGCATTTTCCAGTGGACTTTTTTTATCTGTGCCTAGAAAGGTATTCGACCCAAGGAGCCAAAACTACTTTCAAAAAAATTCTTCGAAGCTTGTGTAGCTGGTGAAAGGTGATCAAAAATAGACAGCTTGTACTTTTCTTAAAAAAAAAATTCTACAGTTACACGAGCCGTACAGGGTCGTGTGGGGTGTCATTAGAACGGTAATCACCCGTACTATTGAGCCAAATAGGGACTTATTGTGTTTAAAATTCATCGAGACTGAAATATGTGCAGTTGAAGTTTTCAACCGAAGACTTACACTGTTCTTACTGAAATTTCTCGAGGTACACAAAACGTACATGGTCGTGTAGGGTGTCATTTGACAGGTAATTTAATGTGCTTTCGGCCAAATAGGATCTTATGAAGTTGGGATGCATCTATGATGAAATATGTACACCTAAACATTTCAACTTCTATTTCATCGTAGATGCATCCAAACCACATAAGACCCTATTTGGCACAAAATCACATTAAATTACCTCTCAAATGACACCCTAAACGACCATGTACGTTTTTGTGTACCTCGAGAAATTTCAGTAAGAACAGTGTAAGTCTCCGGTTGAAAACTTCAACTGCACATATTTCAGTGTCGATGAATTTTAAACACAATAAGTCCCTATTTGGCTCAATAGTACATGATTACCTTTCTAATGACACCCCACACGACCCTGTACGAATCGTGTAACTGGAGAAATTTTTGTAAGAAAAGTGCAAGTTTTCGGTTTTGATCACCTTTCACCAGCCAGACAAACTTCGAAGAATTTTTTTGAAAGTGGCTTTGGCTTCTAGGGTCGAATACCTTTCTAGGCACATATAAAAAAGTCGACTGGAAAATGCGTCCGATTTCGGTAGGCTGTTTTTCAAAAGAATCCCTCTTAGCGTAAAGACCAATGCAGGATAAATCACCCAGGTACGGTCTAATGTCACCTCGGAGGAAATAACGATTTTCAAAACGGATTTTAACGCTTATTTTTATCTTGACAAAAATAATGAGTGCGTTCAGTATAAATCGACAGATTTTGAAAAATCTGCCATAACTAGTATGTACATTCATTGGTAAAAACTTCGAACTGTGAACTAAAACTTTTACTTTTCCCTCATACACGTCAGTTCTATTAAGGTTCTGATATAACAGGTTAAGAAACCTCTGAGTTGATCACGAAGGCGGTGACACCAATATCGGAAAATCGAAAAATCTTAAAAATAGCTCTTTGTCCCTTGAAATATGTAAAGCCACACCATAGAGGTAAACTACCACACTTTGAAGAACAGTAAAATCGAAACGGAGCGAGTTTCTAGTGTTTTAACAATTTTTAAGAATTTCGGGAATTTTCAAGAATTTTCGAGAATTTTCGCGAATTTCGAGAATTTTCGGGAATTTTTCGAATTTTCGGGAATTTTCGAGAATTTCAAGAATTTTCGGGAATTTAATTCCTAAAATAGGCTATGTGTTACTAAACTAAATAATTCACCTCAATTCACTACATAAATTCAGAACGTTGTTAACAAACTGCTAAATTATTCAATTGCAATAAATTCAACCGAAACCAACTCAAAACAAATGGCAAAAAAGAAGAAAATTATTCTGTAATTAACATCCAGCGATTAATAAAGTATACTTGCAATTTTAACATTGTACAAATAACGTTGCTTCGATAAAACATTAAGACCTTTTACAAAATGCACACATCGAATATGTTCTAAAACTTCACCCACACTCTAAGGTCCATTAATGTTAATAAAAACGGTGCAATTATGCTAATTTATTTGAAAGTTAAAAGTGTGGTATATGCACGACACACACATATTGTTCCTATTTTAACAATAAAACAATAAAACGCAACAGAAGAAAATCTGAAAAACGAAACCTCATATTATATTTTCCATATAATAAGATCTGGGTTGGTATTGCTTAACGATATATACACACACACAACACTACACATATTTCGTTCATAAATTCTTGTGTATGGAATACCAATTAAATTGAACAAAAAACATTGTGCACATTGTAAAAGGCTTGTTTTTAGCTTTTAGATGAGAAGAGAAACTTTTCCTGTTTGTGTAAAGATGCCTTTAGAGAGATTTTATGCATAATTAATGTCAGCTTGAAATTTCATGAAATGCAAATAACAATTTGTATTAAATGATATTTTAATGTAATATGGGTAATGGGTAATGCTTTTAAATATTATATGGATGTTTTCGGATTCGGAATCAGACGATGTAATTATAACAATCGTTGTACGGTTTAAACGCTCTTTGCATTTGCAGCAGGTATTTCTGCTGGAAGTGGATTCTGTACATTAATGAAAAATACCGGCGAATAACGACTAGAGACTTCCGTTTCACTAACAGTAATAAACTTTAATTCTAAATAATGAGTAACATTCTTCGGAATGGAAATGAATGTTTTGCAAAATGTTGTGCAGTGTGCTAGATGCCGAAGGAAAAGCGTTGATTTGATTACATCACACCACCGGAAAAAAATGGAGTTTCTCTGTTTCAACTGAATTAACCTTAGATTCTCCACAAACACACATTAAGTTTGTAGTAACCTATATGTGTACAAAACACGTATCAAGCCACTATCAAACTCGTGTTTGTGTGTTTGTGGTCCAGCTGACAGTTAATGGTAGATTACTATACATCAGTGAAGTAATGAGATATCACATATCGAGATTAGTAAAAGTATCCGAGGGCTTTAGTTCAGCCCGAGGTACGTTTACTCATTGTGATACGAGATTTCTTGCACCTCGTTACGAGCGAGATAAAAAAATTTCACCCGTGATGGAAAAGCCTCATTAGCTCATTAGTAAAGTAATACATTTTTTCAGTGAAGTTACAGGTGACGTCAGTACAATTTAGACATGATTTTGCTTTAGTTGCTATACAAAGGCCTTATCAATACTCTCTCTACAGACAGAAAGAAATAGGATGTGAATTTGACACCGAAAGCTGAGAGTTTTATTGCTAGGGAGAGTATTAGCCTTATAAGTCTCTATACGGGTGAAATAGTTACAGGTACACGCGGAGTCATGCCCCAGTTGACTTAAGTTTACTATATTTTTTATAAGATTTATTTTCGAAAAAAAACCTTGCAAACTTGCAACAGTGAAACGTTAAATTGTGACAATTGTTTTAAACCAAATTCGATTTAATATGATCGAGTCATTCAGCTGCACCCCTCGTGGAATGATCGTATTTTCAATTTTTTTAATACAAAATTATTGTTTTGCGTTGCGACTCTTCCAGCGCCAACCTTGATTTTAGAGTCTCCGGCATCGAGTGATTGAGTGGATCATTCAACTATAAATGTAGTTTTGCTGTATCTCATTTTCGTAACCTTCAAAGGACTTTCCATTTTGTTTAGTTCATAGAAATAGAAAATACAAAGGAAAATGGATCTACTTTCCACCCCAGGGCCTATTTTACGAAAACATGTTTCTCAAGTTTTTGAAAGTTTCCAAAATGTTTCTTAAAGTTTTTTAAAGTTTCTTAAAGTTTCTTAAGGAAACTTTTCTAGAAACTTTAAGAAACTTTTCAGAAACATTTTGGAAACTTTCAAAAACTTGAGAAACATGTTTCCGTAAAATAGGCCCTGTCCACCCTAATTGTTGATGGAAAGGCTGCAAAAACGAATTCCATTTATATTTCACGATTCGACACACCAAGTCGTTTTTCCTCCGAAACTGCACTGTATCTGAATTCTAATTTCGAATTGTCAGCAAGTTTTCCAATCGAGCATTGCGTCCGTATTTTCCGCAGCATCCCAATCGCAATAAGGTTGAGTGAATCGAAACGAGATTTTGTAAGACATCATCTGTGAATAAATAAATAAAAAAAACAAAATCCGCATCTCTTTACAACTTTTCTTATGACGAAATGTACAGAAATACACATTATATATTATGACTGAAGTATGTAATTTTCGCTTTATTTTCAACTTTTAACGTTTGTACACAATTTTTTTGTTTTTTGAAAAGAAAATCGTAAGCACGTGCTGAACGTATACAGACATCCAGAAAGACATATCGTTTTCTATGTTCTGTGTGCGCTTTAAAGAAAAATATGTGTATGCGATGGTGAATTTAAGCACTTGTCTCTAATGGTAATATCACGTAATATTCATTTGGTACTGTGTTATTTTCGAGGTTTATGTTGTTCTGTTTATACACAAACATATATTTTGTGTCTGTGACATTGCACAGAATCTAATACAAACGAACTTATTGGAAAAATAAACTTGTTTGATGTGATTTATTTACTGAACAAAAAATGAAAATTACACAGTTCGAACGAACAGTGAACGATGCGAGAGCACATAAGAGCATATTGGGCAAAATGTGCCAAATGTCTATTCTGTTTAAAATGAAGAAAGAAAATCGGAAACTTTTTTTTTGAATGCATATAAAGTGACGATAATCGGAAATTCAAATTTGAATCTAACGAAAAGTTTTCGATTAAATGGTGTTGGTTGCCCAAAAAAAAAACGTTTCTTTTCCATGCCACTATATATATATGTAGAAAGTCCTTCATTTCATATATACTACTAAAACGAAATAAACAATCAAAATACATCTAAATGGAAATCATCTGTCCCATAAGATCGTAATCAACTTTATATTCAGAGTTCACCCGAAAAAAAAGCCAACACAAAAACCATCCAAAAATCACCAACGATAAAAGATTTTTTTATGTTGATAATATGATCACGATTTCTTAATTTCATTTGCTGTTGGCAATGTCGACAATTTTATATTATTTTTTTTCCTCTTCTTATGTTGTAAAATCTGAGTCAACGTCTTTCTATTCTGTAATGCAGAGAAATTCTTTATGTGTATAGAGACACATGAGACATCCTATAGACTTTGAGCGTTTTTTTTCGTTCTTCCTTTTTTCGTTAGTTTCTTTTCGTTTTATATTGGAATAGCTGATTACCTATGTCTGGTGTTATAAACAGAAAATTCACGCTTACCCTGATTTATTGTGTGTACATCGCGAATATGTGAATTTTTATAGCATGGCAATTTAAAATATGGAATACTTAAATTGCGAAAATAAGCCTAGCTATTGACGATGTTTACCATAAAAACTCAACATTTATGCACCTCCTATAATTCAAAGGGCAACACAAGGGGAGAACCTCATCAAATTCAATCGTGTTGTTGTTGTTAGTAGTATACGTAGTTGGGTGATGTTGATTTCAATGCAAAGATTTATGAAAATGAACGAATAGAAATTAAATTACCGAACCTATTCGAAATTGATCAATGGGACCTTTGAATGAATAAATTTTTTTTTTTTTAATGAAAACGAAAACTTCTTCAAGCAATTTATTTGCACGAAAATTCTGCTACATTCGATTCGTATCATACTGTTATAAGATGCGATCTTCTAGCAGCACAGATCCTGTGTTGTTTGATATAAATACGAAAGATTTGTAGATAAAAATGTGTGGAAAAGAGATGGTACACCGAAGTAAAATCGAAACCAAAAACAATTCCGTTTCGAGATAGAGGCTACATATAAGTTACATGACCTTTGTATCTTTTGCTGCTATATTACAACACAACGGAATAATATTTTTCGTCTAATATCCTTCTGACAAAAAAGTATAATTTTCTTTCATGATGAAAAAGCGAGCTTAATTTTTATACATAAGCTTTTTTGCGTCCTTTTCAGATCTATACAGACACAAATATATACGAACATATTTAGATACATAAAAATGTACACTACTAGCTCATCGCCCCCCATGTAATCTTATGACAAATGATAATCTGAGTTCTTTTTATCTTTTTTATTGTTTTAATCCTTTTTTATTGTAAGAACTTAGTATATTTCATATTATATCCCTTATCTGCTATATGGTAAAGTCAATGCAATATTCAACATAAAAATAAGTTTAGTTTGTCTTACATAAATAGACATATAACCCATAGAATATAACTGTAGCATGTACAAATGAATGAGAGGAAACAGAGAAAAAAAAATACTTGCGACGAAAAACATTTTTCCTTGTACATTTGTGCTACGATGCTCCGAGTAGAGAAATATTAGCAAAGCTTATGCAGTAATTTGCTAGCTCTTCGCAATTAAATAAATGGGTAGTGTAGGTAGCTTTATCCTTAGCTGCAGAATTACACAACTCGGGTTTTAGAGGCTTCACGAGGGAATTTTTATGCTGGTGCAAAGATAAGTTCATTTTATTAATCTACATCTTCAACATTTTATTCATTAAATTGAAATGAAATTTAAGGTGTTTGTGACTACGTAATTCGGTTGATCTGGAGGGGATAATATTTTTGTTAGACATGCTGCAGCTCAATTCAATGCCGTGTTGAATTAACTAATAAATATAAGAAGGGACCCGCACGAATAATACAATGTAGGTAGTTGGCCGTAAAGGTCATAAATCCACTTAAATTATCTTTATAACTCATGTTAAAATTGCTGAAACACGGTGGGGTTGAACAAAACTTAAATAGAGTTTCGGAGAACCGGCACTCATGGCCGTGCGGGACCGACGAGTCAATTTGAATACAGATTGTTATCGCAACGGATAGAGGTACTAATTCTTAGCTAATTCGTATTGAAACGGCTCCCCTCGACAACTTGAACACGTAGCTACAGACAGCTAAAATCGAAGATTCGACATCTTTGAATGGTGATATGTCCAAGACGAAGAAAGTTTGAAACTCTTTGAATGGCGATATTGGTAGAGGATTCCATGCTCTATTAAACGCCGAGAATTGATTTTACAAAATTTGTCTGAATTGTACAATATTTGAAAAATTTTATTTTCACCATCCTCGGCGAAACTAGGACTCATCTGCAATACACAGGTTGACCCTGTCTGCAACAAAACAACAATGCCTGATCAGCCTGCAGTCTAAGCTTTACAACGATACCACACTCGCCATACCAGCCTCACAACAAGTATCTGTTACGACATTTTGTTTGCAGCAAGGTCACTCTACGACGAAATTTTCAATTTACTATCTATCTTCAAGTGCCCGTTCCTTTAGAATGAGTGGAATTTTTATGCATTCTTCATAAATATGTGGTATAAGTTATTTGCAGCAATTCTTACATTAATTACGTGTAGCTGGTCGGTTAAGGCTGATTTCCACATATTTTTAGGGTAAATTTCCTCTAATGGCTAGCGAAATCAGCTTTAACCGACTCCAGATACACGTAATTAATGTATGAATTCCTGCAAATAAACCAACTGTATTACTTTCCTAACCAAAACAATTCATGAAAATTGGTGAGATTTTGGAGATTTTACTGCGTTACAAGCTAAGAACACTGCATTCGCTGGGAGTAGCCCGATATACGCTCACTCCAATGGACCTAACACACGATCCGGTGAACAGACTTTCTTGAACTTTTTTCTCCGGATAAATACTTCGAATGAAGCAAAAAATTGCAAAAACGCTTGGCACCCTGTACCTGGTTCACACTTTCGAGGTGGTCGTCAGATATCTATAAACTCGGATATCTTCGAAAACCCCTAGAGCGCTTAGGCAACAGCTTGGGATGAACCGACCCAAAATCACCCATCTTCGAAGTTACCCTCACTTTTGACTTTGACCTTGCCAAACAGGGAAAAAGAATTGTTTAAATCGCCTGGGCGAAGAGAAGGATTTTTTTATTGCTGCTTTGGTACCTCCAGGCAACCAAAAAGGGTTTCTCCTTTTACTCAGAGACTCCAACTCGACGTATTACAAAAAGTTGAAGTAATCGCATAGCATGAGACCCTAGTACTTCGTATGGGTCTTTAAATTATAACGAATTCGTCTGGTTCGAATTTTGGGATACGAAAATCACAACGTCTCTCGCAATACTTAATATTTTTTCGTTGTTCATCTTATTACAGGTGTTAACACAACATTTTCGCAACGTTAATGTGAGAAAATATTTACTTTCGATTTGAGGGTGCCCTCCTATTCATTGTTAGCTGGTTAATTCAATGCAGAAATAGTAAATTCGGGACTAAGCTGTTTCCAATTTTATGTTTCGATGGCGGTACTAAATTTTACAAGCCGAAACACGTTTTCTGAAGCGAAAACGTTACGATATCTGATGATAATGTAACACGATGGTAACGTGTACATAACGTCTGTACAAAAATGGGGAAACGATTACGATCTTATAGATTTTTCAACAGCATTAAAATACAAAAAAAAAATTGTCGACACTGAAAATAAAGAGTTGAGACGCCATTCTCTGTGTGTCTAGCATCTAAATACTTCACAACTAAACAACTAACTAACCGCGATAATTTACAACGGCATTATTCTAGCAAAAGTGGTTGAACTTATGGATCGTTACGTGAAATAAATATGTTCGCTTTGTTATTTTTAATTATTTGATGATGTTTTCGTTTCTAGAAATAGTTAAATGGAATGGAACACTCTTACATAACAAGTTGAAACAAATTTTACATATCTCTTAGTAAAAGTGCCTCTATATATCGTATATTGTACGTTTCTGTAGATATTTATTTGTAGATCATAAAAATTCTGTTGGAATCAACTTAAATGATTCACGATTTTATTCTTAACGTTTGGTTGTTTCATCGGTTCTTTCGCTATATGTACGTATGTGTGTTCACAAACTTGAACTTATGCATTATACAAATATACAATTGCATATTTAATGCAACTGGTTGTTTAACGATTTTAAGGCGGTATCAGGCTGTTCGTTCAATCATTCCGAATTGAAGTAGTTAGATTGCTATTGTCTGCAACAAAAGATGTATTCACATTTATCGGATCGATTATTAAGGAGACGTACAGACAGATAAAAGTGACATTCGACATGTTTTCTAATGTGGTAGTTGTTCCGGTTTGTAATTGATTCCACAAGAATTTCGTTCAACAAATGAAAATCTAGATTTTTATTTTCTAAATTTTGGTTAGTGCGCCTAACAAGAATGAAGTACTAAAATAAAAAAATCTAGAATTTCATTTGTTAAACAAATTTTGTGTGGAATCATTTTACAAGCCAACTGTTAAAACAGAAAACATGTTGAGTATCAACAGTTTTCTCTCCCTGCAAAGGTATTTTGTTGCAGCTTTACTACTTTTATAGTTTTCCGTGGCATCTCTTCTCTATATTTTTAAAGAATTAATGAACAAAAAACAACTGATGATCCCAATGTCACTTTGTTATTATTGTGACAACGAGTGTGGTAATATCACATTACGAACAATATTTATTTGCCATGGACCAGCATAAAGTAAATTCTTATATTTATACGATATACGAATGAAGCGAACCAGTGGCGTTTCAGATGTCTATCACGCGATGTGCAGTGACAGCACCAATCCTATGTTTATTTCAATATAGCATAAATATCTGACCCAGGGCCTATTTTGTGGAAGTAAATTCCCGGAAAATTCACTAAAATTTCTGAATTTTGGTTTCACTTAAATACAGTCGACGGCAAGCATATGAACAGTATTATTATCGGGTCTATTAATTCAATCGATCACAGTATTTTTAATCGGTTGATTTCAAATCTTGTACTTCAATTTTTAACATGCATTTTACCATATAAAGGACCAAACTACACAGAGCTTTTTACCCATTACCCGAAGGGGATGGCTATATTCCCCACTTGTCAAATACACAACTTGGAACCTCGTAAGTACAATGCTTTACGTGATTAGGCAATGTAAATGAAAATGAAACATGTCGTAACACGTAAACGATTTTACCATTACCATGCGTAGCCCAAGCAACACAGTTCACCTGTATAAACAAGCATTAGTACAGCTGAAACAAAATGCATAGCTTATTTGAAATTCGCCCACTGAATTATCCGAATGTAATCGATTTAGCCCAAAAACAAAAAGAAAAACTAAAAACGCAATAAGAAAAATGGAGCCACTATGATCTATTTTTATTTCAAAGGAACAGATAAAACATGAGGGGAGAGACTCGGGAAATTTCGTGAATTTAATTTTCCTTAAATAGGCTCTGATCTGCGCTTCAATCAAAATTTGAGACAAAATTGCGCTCACCGAATTTTTAGTTAAATTATCGTAAGGGTCATTGCATCTGTCGACAATCGAAACTCGACGCTCTGCAACACGGACGCACACCAGGGAGTCACACAAGCGAAATAGTAAAAATTGAAGAGAAATCAAATAATGAAAATGTTTATAGCAATTTCATTGTTACAACATTTTGGTTTAGGTGATTTGTTATCGACTGGTTTAAAGCATTCAATTATTTTCGGACAATCATTGGGGGTCATGCACCAGAAAAGGACATTAAAACGTATTTTATTGAGTGGATGTTACGAATAATACAAGATATAAGAGGGGATCATACAATGTGATAGATAATTCGTTTTTGAATTGATCAAATTCTAATGAGGCCATTTATTAGAGAGAAAAAAATATTTAAATTTGAAGTCACGAAGTACTTAAAAATAACCGAAAAAATTCGATGGTAAAAGTTCTACACTTGCTGCACACATTCCAATTCAATTCGGTCCATAAATAAATGCATGTACTACCTCTATTATACTTCCCATTAACATTAATATGGTAATAACACTGATAACATCATCTATATGTTAAACATCTGTAATGTTATTCATTACCATAGAAATATGTACCACGCATGTCTTACCAATAATCAAACCGGCTATTACAAGTACACAAAACATTTTTTTTTAAATGGGAACACGTATCGAAAAAAGCATACACAACATAAAATTCAATTATACAGTACAAAATGAATGATTATATTTAATTACATATCTCTCATTAAAAAATTCCAATAAATTTCATTAATAATTTATTGAAAGTTATTCTTCATGGAGATGTTCTTTTGTGCTGGGTAGTCTCCTGTTGAACTTTTTCTGCTTCTTCTTTATTTTCGCAAAGAATTCAGCTACAAGGCAAGAAGCAACAAGTTTTTCATACATTTTTTTTTCTCCTCCTCGCTGTATTGATATTTTTTATTTTTTTATTTAAATTAAAATATCCTCGCTTTCATTTTCTTCTTATTTTTTTTGTCTTTTTGTCGAACGCAGGCGAGTCAAAAAAGTGTACGATAAAAAGACAACTCTAAGATAAATAATAGGCCGATACTATTCGCCCGTGGTAGTGGTATACAATTTGTGTTTCCTGCTGTCAGCATTTTATGCGCTCATCCATTATCCACTGGATAATATCCAGGATATAATTATTTAGGAGATAATATGAAAATTACAAACAAGTTTAACTGTAGAGATGGTGTTGTATCAGATTGAACCAAAGTGTTCGTAGTCCGTAAATTTCTTTGTTTATGGACATGGTTCTTAGCGCATCGACTTCCTAATGATCCAGTTCATAAGTTTTTTTATTATTTCAATTACCTTTTAGAAGTGCTGGTACTAGCATTACAAGTTGTTTGTGTCGGATTTTTGCGAGTAAGATATACTACGGATATAGTTATTTTGACTTGTGTTGTTGCATCGCTCGTCTTCGGCTCGAGATACCTTTGTCAAATTAAAAATCTCCGAACCAGTACTGTATCGCAGTATCCGACAGAAATTACTCATTACATTACTAAGTAAGTCTTATCAATTGGATAAATGGTACTTACTGTGTAAAGTTTACCGATCCGAGGCGAAGCCGAGGTATTTGATTCAAAAGCTTCACCACTATGAAAAAATGTCACTTTACCTCAAGTAATATAACGTACAATCGCTAAACCGAACTGGTGTGCATACGTTACTTTGCACCAGCTGGTCACATACAATTCCAAATGGGACCAGCTGGTTCAAAATAACGTATGCACACCAGTTCGGTTTAGCGATTGTATGTAATTGGACATTGGACATTAGTATGATTAAAACCATTGGATTCGGTTCGGACTACAAACTTCTAACTCATCAAAATCAAAATGTCCGAACCGACGTCTATTTCACTAATTTTACATTACGGCTCGGTATTTTGTAAGAGAAAATTAACTTCAGTAGCATTCCTAATTACTAAAGGCGTTAGTAGACATGGTAAACCAAAAACGCAATAAACATTAAACTTTTATGTACTGTAAGCCAATCGAAATTTTATTAATAAATCTGCTACGTCTTTTGTTTAAAGTGTTGTATGCAAAATAAAAAATCTTTTACTTCATTATCTTTAGCAAGTTTACTATATAAAAGAGTATTAATCAGAGCGCTTTGCTTAGTTCTGTCGTCGACAGATGACTAGTAGTTTCAGGTATCATTAAAAATAAATATGGAAACGTTTGCACGGTATTGAACTTTAGTTCAATGTTTTTATTAAAATTATTCGTGAAATATTACTTCTATACCTTTCATACAAAAAGTTGTAGAAACAAATAACATCCAAAGCCTTTTATCTTGATATTTTGGTGCGAATAGCTTCGTCATGGGGACTAGGTCACTGCACCCGAGTACATGCAGGCTATACACACGGAAATAATACAATGTGATAGGAATCAAAGAACAAGAATGCATGAATGAATGAATGAATTTGATAAATAAATAAAATAAATTTCACGTATAATTTGATTTGAATCAGCGATAAAATGGAAATGAAAACAGATTGAGAATCTTGATAGTATTTTTGATGATGATTTTTGTTTGTTTGTGTTTTCTTCTTCTTTTCGATTTATGAACATTTGTTTACAAGGGTCTTTTCAAGTTCCGAGTCGAATTAAATTCAATAGAATTGGATCATTATTGGACTTAAAACTTGAATTTGTAAGAAGGTTAAGACATGTTATTTTTAAAACGTTTTTGGTGTGCCATTACTTTAAATTATTACCTGAAATAGACAATGACTACACGAAGCTATGGAAGTGAAAAGAGATAATTAGAGATGGCGTTGCTACTATAAAGAGTAGAAGTAAAATGAAAAGGGACGTCAGGGATCTGAGAGTCGAAACGAACTCGGTCCTAAGTGTTTGTGTGCATAAATCTAGTAAATTTTTTCCGATTTTGATAATTTCTGTGTATTTGAAAGGTAAATATATACCGAATTGCATGTTGTTAAATTTAGATCCTTGGACTGAGGCAGTGCTCTAGGACCCCAAGGTGATTTTTGCTAATTTTTGTTTCATTTGAAAAGTACTTCGTATTATATACTCATCGCAAAAAGCTGCAATTTCGGACTAGGGCTACGCTCGCAAGTACTCATTAGCGTCAAGTACTCAATAGCACAAGACACAAGTTCATAATAGCGTCGAGTACGCAATAGGGGCACATAGGCAATAGGGACAAAGTACGCAATAGATGCAAGGTATGTTACATCGTCAAAGAAAGTAATAGAGTCAAAGTACGCAATAGGTATACGGAATCGGTGTCGTGCAGGTCGTTTTTGTTGAGTTTAAATTATTAATTAGAACCGATCACAAGCCACTCAAATGTTAAGTCCTTGTAATTTTCGAGAGTTCGTCAACTTGTTGCATATATTCTTTATGCACCTAATGTCAGACGTACATATTTTAAGTTCTTTAATTCGGTGCCGACCAAATATATAATCATGGCTAAGCGGTGATCTTTACAGTAAATTAAATTTTCAACTCGCTTTTCGTCTGTATATTTTAAACCTTTGTCTCGTTGTTGCGTGACCTACACAAAATTAATCGACAAACGACTGACGCCAGTTTCTAACCAACCCCACATTTAAAATCGACTAAAAGACTCTAACTAATACCTCGTAACTGCAATAACATTTTCCTAACGAGCGCGCAACGTCTTATACAAAATAATACAAAATTAAATTGCTAAGTTTATGACAAAAACTTATTTATTAACTCGATTTTATTATCGAATTATTTACTACCATTAGCAAAGACTGTATTAAATGCCCAATGGAATTGAATTACATAATATACACTGTGTAGCTTCAACAAAATCAAAATATTCAATTAAAACACAAGTACCGTAAAAGTGAACGAACGAGATGTGTGAGCTTCTATAATAGGGAACTGCTTACATCTCATTATATTCGTCTGCACAACTCAATTCAACTATGAAATGTTTACAACTTAATTCTTAAAGAAATATTCTCTATATGTTCAACTCGTCTATTGTTCGTTCATTTCGTTCCACTCAGTCAGATTCAACAATAAATTGTTGTATTATGGCACTTAATATGACAGAAAATTTGTTGGCAAAAGATGAATGAATATATAGTCATTCTCGTACCGTATATGGTATGATATGAATATTTTGTTCAATGGTCTATTAAATTGACATTTTTATTGTGGTTTGCGAAGCACAAAGGGGCTATATGTACATGAGACTTTTTTTTTCTTGAATTATTTTTCGTATGACACCGCCTTCTTGATAGGTTCCGTATTAATTCATCGGTCGCATATTTTTAGGAGTAAAATTTGTTTTGTTAAAATTTTTGAACGCGCGTTCAAGCGAAATTAGTTATTTTGTAAGTAAAGGCATAAGGACTTGTATCACTTCTATAGTTTAGGGTTTTTAGCCCCGTACGAAGTACTGGGGGCTTATAAGATTAATATGCCGTTTGTAACACGTCGAATTGGAAGCAGACAGTAAGGGCAAAGCATTTGGTTATGTTCATAGATGACGAATCCGCAATAAAAAAAATGTCCGTCCGTCCGTCCGTCTGTGACCCCTCTAGCTTGAGCAAATCACAACCTTTTTTCAAAATTCTTTTTTTCCCCGATTGGTATCGACAAAAGTAAGGTCAAGTTCGAAAATGGGCGTGGTAGGGTCGGCCCTTCCAGAGCTAGGGCCCTATAGGTGTTTTTCAGTCTTTCGACGATATCTACCGAAATACGCACGCAATAGCTGCTTGTGATATATCAAATGAAAGGTATTGACGAGTAGAACAAAGTTGCTGAACATTGTTTTTGAGTAAGATGCAACGCGGGCTTGTTGAGAGGGCTCAAAGGTCGTTACTCGGCCCTAAGTGTTCTTTGCACATAAATCGAGTAAATCTCATCCGATTTTGCTAGATTTAGTTTTTTATGGAAGGTAATTGAATACCGAAAAGAACGTGGCGAAAAAAGTTTCAAATTTGGGCCCTTGGACTAAGGCCGCTACTCGGCCCTAAGTGTTTTTTGCACATAAATCGAGTAAATTTCATCCGATTTTGCTAGTTTTTGTTTCATTTGAGAGATAATTGAATACCCAATAGAAAGTTGGCAAAAAATTTTGGGTTTCTAAAATAATGTCGTAAATTGTTGGTTTTATTTGAGAGGTACTTCGTACGGGCTTTCGTAATTGCGCTATGCGCAATTTTAAAAATGAACACTTTCAGTAAATTTGACCATGCCCAACTTGACTTGCATTTTGGTAACAGACGCATTAGAGGGTTGTAGACGTATTAGGGTTCCCGGCGTATTACGGCTACGGACGTATTATGGTTACGGACGAAATAGGATTACGGGTCGTACGGGGCTAAGTCGGAGCAAACGCTCCGACTGTTCTGATGCCTTGTTTTTAAATATGGACCAACTACTTCAAATAATTAGTCTGTGTTTTGTATAACCAAAAATCTAGGAACCGTCATCGGAGCAGGGTAATTATGTCGAAAATGACCGAAATTCATGTAAAAACCTGATGGAAGTAGAGAAATAACCTCGAATCCCAAAATCTAAAATCCAAATTCATCACAAAGCGTGATGGAAGTTGAGAAATGCTAGAGAAATCACCTCGAATCACCTCATATCAAAAATGTTGGCCAGCCCGCGGCCTGGTCATTTTAGACACAGATTTTGTGCTGTCTTATTTGTGTTGACGTTAAAACAAACACTTTTCCGGAACACACCTCATATACCTAAAATCCGCTCGGAAATCAATTTCCTAAACCACAAGTTTATATGATATGACATAGTACTTTATCAAATTGCCTCCATCTGACAGTGTGTGACGTTATTGATATGTGCGTTTTCAAATCAATTTTAAAAATACTTCCACATCGAAATGGACTCATGTAGTGTGGAGGCATAAACAATTGAAATAAAAACTTTTCATGCAGAAAAATTCCAAATTTTATAAATTGACTTCCCAAAAACAACTGCTGTCCGCTTGGACTGCAACCATATTATTATACGCACAAGCTGTTATGCCGACCACCCTGTACTAATTGAAGAACGAAAAAGAATCTGCAAATTGTTTGAAATCCCACGCGTCAATTGGATTTACCATTGAATTTCGAACGCCTAAAGAAATAATTTATGGAACGCCTCAGCAACATGAAAGAATGAACAATAAAATTGGCTACCCACTTTATTTACACAAATTATTACATTCGACAAAGTCCTATATATATAGTTATAATACAACACAGACACACAGTGCACACATGCATGAGAATTTCTAATCAACTCGAAATGCATTTAAAAAGGGCTACTAAAAGCATAGCAAACAAAATATTGCTTTTCCATAATATTTGATATTGTGATTAAGGAGCTAGCTAACAACATAAACATCAAATATTATTCTGATGTACTAATATGCTGTGTGTCTGTGTGTACCGCCTCTCTATATATAATGTAAGTATATGCAGGAGATAAAGCTGAAGCTATTTTAACGCATATGAACATGACTCTAAAGTGATATGGCATGTAATTGAGAGGGATGAAAAGTTTGAAGAATTATTACGGAAGTTAAGTGCTGACGTTGAGTTGTGACTGCGCTATTCACTTCTACGGGAATTTAATTGCATTTATTTTACAATTTTCAAAAAGTTTTTTATGTGCACGAATAACATTTTCTCCGTTCATTACATGTTAAGCATTTTAATGAATCATCAAAATGGAAAAGGTTTCGTAAAATTAAAAAAAAAAAATCCCAAAGATACTTAAAATTTACACACAAGTTCTTGTTCTTAAACGGAAATAAAATATTAAAATTAGCGTTATCGTAAACCCCTAAAATGATTTTGTGTTTGTTGACCGAATTTCCCCGAATAAAAAAATTAATTTTGGTTTGGCTAATGGAAGAAAATATCTCTCGGTTCTCCTTTATTGACCAAAGTAGAATACCGCTCACGATATAGGATATATGTAGTACGAATGAAATGATTATAATATATTAAAACGGATGAATTTGATATCCTTTGAATCCGCTGCATAAATAAATTTGAGCAAAATTTCTGTTTTATTTCTCCATGTAAGCAGATGAATTTAATGTATGCAAGGTAATATTATACAGATGCAAACACAGCTGCCGTGCTGAAGTGAAGAAAACACTCTGATGTGGAAACGGTTCCAATTAAGAAACTGTCTCTTCGGTTTTCTTTTTACATGCACGGCGATTTGTGTTAGAAAATGATTATTCTCGGAATTATTCTATTCAATTAAAGTATTCATGCCTCGATGCATACAATGATGGCATGGAAATCATTTGGGGTTGACGTCATTTAAAGAGATGTGTAGTGCATTTGATGTGGTGCAAATTATGCGGACGATCAATTTCTTAAAATGTTTTTATTTTTATGTATATATGTATGGTCTGCCGAACTTACCAAACGACCGGTTCGATGCTGTATTATAGTGGTGCGGTAAAATTCTATATCGTGGGAGTGACGCCAGTCCACTGCTACCAAAAAAAGACTGTTGGTGACTAAGGAACGTATTTATAGCAACTTTTGACTTTGCCCTTGGGCCCCAACAACCTGCCATCTTTAATATTTACAATCTAGGCAGAGATTGGTTTGGCCGAGACATTGAATTTCAAAGTTTTGTATGAAAATAATCAAAATTTCCCGATAACTCAAATTTCCTACGTTATTTAGTAACCAAACTTTTCAATAGAAATTTTGACCATATTGTAATCTCGGTCACTAGGCCAAAAAAGGATTTAAAAAAATTGTGGTACACGATCGTTTTGGGGAGCTAGGGCTCTCGGAAGCTTTCGTACTAATGCCATATAAAAGCGTTTGTTGTGTGGATGTGTGAAAAATGATTACGTTGAACATGAAATGAAGAAGAGCTATGCAGTTGTAAAAAAGTGTGACCTAATGTTGTTGTAGAGGAAGTTGTGGGTATCATTTTTGTCCTTTGGGATGTGGCAAAGGGACACGTCACTTGATAAATTTTTCTTCTTACACTTTTTTGTTTTACCAACGCGTCACCCATAATGATATCAGTTATTTTGTTAGTAAAGACAGAATGACTTGCGTCACCTTCAACCTATAAGAGTCTTTTTTTGACTGATTTTAAATTCGTAAAAATAAAACTTTTCATCTTCTTCCAACTTTTAATTTTGCAAATTGTCAAAAGAACAGAGTTTTATTTTGGGATGATGTTGTTAAAAATGCATGCGAGTGAAGCAGAACTATTTTTAATGAAAATAGTTACCGTACAAGATAATGGAATAGGTTCATTACCAGTTATTCATAGTTCTTTTGCCATATAAAATGAAAACTCTCCAAAGAATTCTATCAATATTAAATGCAAAAGCGCTCGGGTATACAACACACAGCATAATACAAGCTTTTCAGAGTAGTGCCAATAAAAATATTCGAAAATAAATTCATATTCGCTTAAAGCTAGCGCTAAGAAAAATCTTCGTTCGATTTAACTTCCACTGAAAGTTTTCCATAAACACAAAAATTCTTTCAACAAAATTTGCTTTCAATCACCATTAAAGTTTTTTTCCCTTCCCTTCTTCGCTTCTCAATGCTCATAAAATTATGTGTTGTATATAAACCTAAGTCATATCCATTTCCATCGTCGTTCCTTACCGGATAATACAATTTATAAGAAATTGATGGGATTTTTTTTTCTTCGTTTTCTATACTTAACGTAAACAGATCAATGTGGCAGCTATAAATTATCTCGTGTAGCAAGTTATTAATCAAATTTTATCCAAAATCTATGTTATGTGTATCGTTTATGTGTAAAATATAAACGCAGTGTATAGTGAATAAAATGCGGAATGGCTCATGTTAGCCAATTATATGTTAGGGGATCAGAAATGACAGCTGTCAACAGACATTTTGTATATAATATTGTAGTAATGTCGTACGGTCGGATATAAAATAGGAAACCCAATGTTTTATATGGTCGGTTAATGTATATGCTACTTGTTATACTTACGTCTCCGAAACGGTTGCGTAATGCGACCTTGATGATGGTACTTAGAAGTGTACAGTGATACAATTTGTGATATACCGACAAAATATACACAGCTCGGGGGCAAATGGAAAAGTTTGAAAAATGAAAACCGATGTTCTGAATGAGTTATGAGATGACAATCAAATTTAATGTGATTTTACTTCCGAGAAACATAATCATCTAATTGACCCGGGGTTTTGGTAGGGGCGGGGTGGGGGGGTATAAACACATTTCTCTTTTTTAATTTTAAATGTCTCGGATGATGCATCGTTGATTTTTATCAATTTGGTCTATGCGTATAATTTTACGACGAACAGAAGTTTATGGATTGCTTAGAGCGTTTTACCGAATAACGAAGCTAAAGTGGTAAATTAGTCTGCGGTAGAAAAAAATTCTTTGTTCTTTGTCTTCGTAACTTTGAAGATTTTGTTTTTATAGGACTGGCTGCGGGTGGATACACCACTGTTTCTCATTATACTACAGTTAATGTCCAAAAATTATTTTTTTTTAAACTCGATTTTACTTTCGATTGCTTCTCATTCAAAAATATACAACCGAAACCGACATCGGTTCATTCCTTTATTTATGTGTTTAAGTGATAAGGCAATTCCATTAACCGAATTTTTCTATCTTTTTTCCAGGTAAGATCCAGTTGAACCAATTGTAATAGACCAAAATAGCCACCAGCCTGACGGCAAAGCTAATCTAAATGTAAGACTGTGTGAATACGTCTTATGGTGCAGCGGTAAGCATAGGTCAATATTGTTGCATCTAAATGCATTAAGGTATAGGTTCGTAAAATGTGTGTTTTTTAATGGACAGAATTAAGATGAGATAAACAAACAAGCAAAACAAACGAATGGTAAAATAAATAACGGATAAAAGTACCGAATGTTTTCGCTAAATCAAGCAAATGATATTTTCGTATGAATCTTTTAGTTTTACAATTGTTTTTGACGCGTAGTGTTATTTGCCAATTTGTCATTTTCGAGCAAATTCTACAGCTGTTTGAATAAGTTTTCGGTGTATTTTGAACTTTGCTGGGTATTGTTTGTACAATAAACCATCTAATGATGCCAATCATACCTCACTAAATTTGGTAGATAAGTTTATCAATAATAGGACCTGACTATTCACCTGTGTTTTTCAAAGTGCCAAAATGAACCCACGTTCGCATACCTCAATCGAAATTTATGGCACTACATTTTACTGGCATAATGACGTATACATTTATCAATCAAACTTCAAGTCGCATATCGGTGCAGGTTTCCTTGTTTTGCTTTTTTAATTAGTTATATGATAAGCCAATAATATATGGGTAAAAACATAGCCCTCGAACTATTTTTCGTATCTCTCAACAGGACAAAGATATCTATAGATTTTTATGGAAATTATTTACTTAATTAGGTCATTGTAGTATTCCTTGAATGTCTGTCTGAATGATCTTAATACTTAAAGATCAACTAACATTCTACGCTATTTATATGGGAGACTAGTGTATCAACCGTCTTTCTTTTAGTCAAATTTTTATTCAAATTATTCAAATTTGAAAAAAAAAGTGCAGCAACAAACGATTTTACTCATATACTGCATTGATCAGTACTCTCTCTAGCAAACAAACAATTATTAAGATGGTAAAGACGTTTGTGAATCTCTGCTATTTTGTTCACCTTTTTTATAAGCCTTATGAAGAAGCAGAGTTCCTCAAACTTGTTTTGACCCCTAATTTTTCAGAGAGTATGTTTGCTAGAGATAGAGATAGTGTTGAACTGACACGTGCTACTAAACCCCTTTACCACTTACATCCATTAAAAGACATACATGTTCATCAGCCCTTAAAATATTTTGTCATGCATACTTACCCAGTTCCAGTATCAGCTGGTTTTGCTTCAGCTGGTCTCTATTACATTATTAGTAGGATCTACATTTATCGATCGGTACTCGTCACACACACAGGCATAGAAAGAGAACTCGATAAAAAAACAAAACAAAGCAATCAAACATTATATTGTACGACAGCTGAAGCAAGACCAGCTGTTGCTTGTTATGCATAACAAAATAATTTAAGGATTGTAATTCTATTAAGGATTTGAAGGAGCTACTTTAAAAGGAATCTAAAATTTGAGACGGACAGAGTCTTAAAAAATATTGACAGTGATGTTTAACGACCTGAATTTTGGAGCTCATAAAGGTAGACTATGAGCTATTATATGCAGCAACTACTCGCAGTTCGTTATTTATTAGAAATGCTTGGAAAGAACTAAAACAAATTCAACAAAGGATCTTACCAAATCGAATAGATGTAATCCGAATGCAACGGCCACAATACTTCATGGTATCGAACTGCTGATGAAAATTATTTTGAAGATTTTCAATGAGAATTTCCATCTCAAATGTTCAAATAAAAGAGCCATTGATAAATTATGTCTAAAAGTTGAGTGCGTAAATTTATGAATGGGCCCTGAGCCGTTTTCGATTATTTTTTAATCTTCCTGGAAGAGAAGGCAAAACGGAAAACCATACAGTAATCGCAGATTAGATAGCAAGAAATTGATGTATTTGGTTGTTTTTTTAAGTTCCAACAGTTCACACTTCTATCAATACACACACACTCTGTGCACATTACGCTAGTTGTTTCACTCTACGTGTGCGCGTATAAGCGGTAAATCCGAGTATATCCCATATAATACTAACATATGAAATGTGAGGAACTTGTGGAACTAAGAAAAACAGAGAGTCGCATGAACATTTCTAACTATTCTGAGCTGGCTGTAAGCGACTCAAAAGAAAAGTATCCAAAAAAGCGTAGGTCATTTGTGAACGACGCCTAAGGCACCGATAAGTCGAAACCATTGTCTGATCAATACTCGAACGCTGGTCAAATGAATCGATGGAAAATTAATCGAATTATTTATGAGATGTTGCTCAATTTGTCTCTCAACAATTTGAAATTGTATTAAAATTAATTGATTGATGCTTTCCTGCGGTTCGTCGATCTCGTTAAATGTTTATTTTAATTTTTATTTTAAACCGAGTATATATTCTCATGCAATAGATGGCTATGATAACTAAAAATAGTCGGACATTGGAATAGATAACTTATATCGAAAATAAAATGTAAATATTTCAATCCAACGAATAATTATATTCATTGAATCGAGGATTGAATGGTATTTTTTACCTATTATAAAACAAGTTGCCTCAAAATATATTCTTAATAGAGAAGAGACATTCATATTGTAAGTGGAAGAGGGCAACTTTCTATCAACAACTTAATTAAAAAACCATAATTTAACACAGCTGTAATAATTAAGTTCATTTACTCACATTCATTTGCATATTATCTTCGTAGTCTCTCAATAACTTTATAGCTGTGTGTTATATAAACGCAAGTTCGATAGTGCTTTTGCAACTTAAACAAAAGTTCTTTCGTTAAGCACAGAGAGTAGTTTAATAAGTGCTATTCGAATTTGTAAAATGAATTATATAGAAGCAGATAAATGAAAATTGAATTACGGTTCGACAGATATTTCGAAATTGGAAACCAACATATGACTGAACTTGCAATTTATTTAATTTACTAAGAACATTATACATAATATGCCTCTAGGTCTGTAGGATCGTTCCTCTTATTTATTGATTTTATTTACTGGGTTAAGTGGTTAAAGTTAGATGGTACAATTGGTACACACAGCGTCTTTGGAGATGGTTCGAAAATATTTCAGTGATTCTGTCTGTTGGTTGAAACTTTTCAATTTTAAATAATTGGCTCAGTAAAAAGTTCGTTGAATGAAAAACTATTCCAATCAAATTAGATCAATTCTCGCTAGTGTAACAACCCGTCTACATCTCGATGGATAAATCTATAAAAAGTTCGCCGAAACTTGTATCACATTTTGTTACTTAAACAACATATGCGAAACACCATTCGTACAATATGCTTCCAGTTTTCTTAAAATTGTGTACCAGCGCTCCCAGATAGACACAAAATCAACAAATTTACTTCTTGATACTAACACTACAATTTTCAAACAACGCTTGCAAAACCTTCAAATCGTATAATATAGAATATTGTTTGGATGCTTTTACCAAATGTATTGGATTTATAAGGATTTAAGACTTCTCAAATTATCTGTAAATAGACAAACTTTTAGCTCTAATCCTTTTTCTACAATGTAAAATGTAGTGTACGAGACTATATGGTGTGTGCTGGCGCTTATATCCTATTGCTACTATCCTTTTATACTAAAAACTCAAGATAAATACAATAGCAGAGGAAACACAGAAGATTGAAATGAATTGTTTTAAAGTATGTTTTCGATTTTGTCGTCTTTTCGTTTAATGTTTCCATCCATATATACAGATGTATACCTAACATACAATGGATCCCATACAAAATAATAATTGTTCACATACTTATTCTCGACGACTATATATGCGCCTTCCATATTGTTTCTTTGATAAGTGTATATGTATATCACACATTAGAGAATTTAATTAATTCTACCATTTTCGTAGATTCGTCAATTTTAATAGCAAAATTAAGTTTACGAAAAAAAACTTTTAGTTAAACATAATATAAATTCGGAAAACAACCGCTTACTCTGTCAATGAAGCGATACAGTGGGATGAAGAACGTGTAATTGTGTCATAGGAGATTCGTTGACAAGACCCCCGAGCAAACATGAGAAATGAAGTGAAGATTATTACAGGTGTCTTTCGATAAAATTTGGCTACATGCTTCGGGGACAAAACATATGAATTGTGACCTTATTCCATCAAGTGAATCAAAAAACTAATTTTGAAAATTTTGCGCCTATTTTACTTTAATCAATGACTGACAAAATCCAATTGCGTATCCAAATGATGTGACTGATAATTCTAGCTTAAATATGAATTAAGAGCGCTCACCCCTTGGCCTATATGTAGCCTACATTTGTGCGGAAAAATATTCGTTTTTTGATGATTTCTCTGAACCAAAATCTTTTTTTTTGAAAAAGTAAAACCATTAAAGCATGCAAAAATGTGTTACTTTTAAGGGAAAACTTGGTTTTTGGTCGATAGCACATAAATTTACACATTTGCAAAAGTTTCTCCAAGTGGGATAAGTTATCAACCACAAACCAATTTTTGCACACATTTTTACATGCTTTAATGGTTTTACTTTTTCAAAAAAAGATTTTGGTTCAGAGAAATCATCAAAAAACGAATATTTTTGCGCACAAATGTAGGCTACAAAATTGCCAAGGGGTGAGCGCTCTTAAGTCTATTTTACGCATACATTCATAAAAATTTACATATTCACACAAGAAAATAGGCCTCCTGTCTGTACGAAAGAAGCACAAAGCCTACGATGTAAACTATAAATCTGTTCTAAGTTAGTGCTTGAAAGCTAAAGTGCTATACTAATACAGATGTAAAGTGTCAAACGTCAAAGTTTGTTTTTTTTAGTCAACGCAACGTTGGTTTGAACGTTATTTAAAACAATTTTAATTTCTCAGTTCATAAGTGTTAAGTGTTCATATTTAAATCTATTTATTTTTCATTAATAAAACAAAGTTGCCTGCAGTAAATTTGAAATGGATGTAATAAATACACCCGATTTTACGTTCATAAAGCAAATCTACTTTTGGATGCATTTTGGTGCATCATTATGCACTCTATCGTTTAGTAGGTCTACATTATTTTCGGTATTCCGAAGCGCTTCATCGAGGCTGTTTACTTTTAACTACATACCTGCCCTATGCGAAAGTTGAAAATTACATTGCACTTTTGCGAGACTATTTCCATTTATTTTTTCATTTTCCTATGTTAAAAGCAATTTTAGCATTCGGCAGGTACTAAACCAGAGTACATTCGATGCTACCACGTACTTCATTACTTCGAAAACAATTTTTCGATACTCGCAACCTCACTCGTGTGTTGAGAAACTTGCTTCTGCAACATTTTTGTTGCACGAAATTGTTACCTCATGTAATGAATTACTTCAATTAATTACTCTCGTACTGTTACCTACTAAAAATTTGCGGTGGAGATGAATGAAACATGAAAAAATGCTTTTCCAGACACCGTTCACTCCGCCAAATCAGCCAAACATTCCGCCGGTCGGACCCGATGTTATCGCTTGCGAACAATGCACTATAAACCTATATAGCGGTACAAATGTCCAACACTTTTGTACGGGGACCTACGGAGACAACGGTGTGCTAGACGAAAAGAATGTTTCGGAGAGTAAGAAGGAAGATCCATCTGTTTCACAAGCAGAAGGTGCACCCAGCGATTTAAAAAGCGTCAGCAGATACGGGCGCGTTCGAAAAATTAATCAAAATCTGGCCCATCTATTTCTAAAGAAAAAATAGAAGAGATTTTCCAAACGCTGTACAATTGAGGGTGGTGCAAAATAAAAGTGAACTTTGAAACGGGCGACCCGCCCAAAACAACTTTTTATTTTCGACGAGTAAATCTCTTACATCTTTTGTTCACGGTTCTCTCCAGTCACGATAAAGGTTAATGGAAAATGCACTCGAAAAGAGTTTAGTGATCTGACTATTGGGACCTAAGGAGTGCAAAATAGGTGTGCCTAGTTGTCGGTGTGATCTTTTCCCGAAAGGACCCCTAAAGACCACTGATCAGACTGTGTTTTATAATTTTCCCAAAAAAAAAAACTTGAAGACATTTTCGTCCGGTTTTTTTATTGTTGATCTATACAGTCCTAACTAAACCATAATAAAATGAAAAAAAGTTTGGAAGAACAAGAAGTAAAAGCCTGGCAAACAAAGTTCTCGATGGTCGATTTTCAGTGCAATTTGGAAACTTCAATAATAATTCAAACATTCGAATATCGATCAATAGTATTTCGATATATAGCGGTAATAACGAAAGATTTTTGGACATGAGAGGTCATGGTGTACGGAAGGAAGGCACCAATTTTATGATTGTGTGTGTGCGTATCAAATCCGAATTAAAAATGTTTCCGTTTCCAGTCAAAACATTCACGTTTTATCGCTGGATAAAGTTTATATTGAACAAGATCATGAAGCACTTAGTCGAATAAACTATACCAATCAGTTAAAGAGCACATCAATCATTTATTCATTAAATCGAAATTTTTCTTTCGCAAAACGAGAAACTTTTCTTTGTTGTAGCTGTGTGTCGCCGGGAAGTGGAAAGCGAACGAAGGACTGTTTTTCCCACAATAATTATTAAACTTTTCCTTCCTGAAACACACACGTTTTGTTTTCTCGCAAACCCAACAACCATTCGGAGCGAAAATTACTTAACCATGAAAATTCCATACAAATGACAAAGTTATTGTTAATCAAGGAAAACATCAACAGAAACAATATTAAAAGAATTGAAAAGAAAAGAAAGGAAAAGAAAAGAAGGAAAAAACTTTTCCCAAAGATTTATTATTACAAGAAATTTTCTCTAATATTTATATGAAGGAATTGGATGTCATTGTGGTGACTTAAACCGTAAATTTATTCGAAACCATCTGTTGTTTGTTCTCGAAAATGTTACATTAAATGTAATAAAATAATTTTTCCCTTCTTTTTCACACCATCTCTTATATCTTAACCTCAAAACTTTGTTGGAAGAATGTTTTATTGGTTGACCAAACTAAAGTTGTTGTACACATATTCGATGTGATATCATGTTAGTCTTATATTACACATATAAGCACGAATAGGTATGTGGAAAATATGCTTTAAAACCATACTAAGTATGTTGGGTATGTCATCACATCATATATTTTAAGATCACTATATGGTGTTGGTTGTAATGAACATGATATTCTCTGGTTATATATATATATTTGAGCATAATATTATTTTAACCGAAGACACTTTATACTTTACATATTATCATATACCATATCTTATGCATTTGTTTTCGGTAGGAATTTAGTTTTGTTAGCTCCATGTACTTTAGCATCCAGTTGATCTGGACCATGTTCTATATTGTGGCTTATATCCATGTGGAGTGAATAATTGTGGTTTTCGGTGTTGGAATTGTGGAATGGGTTTTGTGTTGTACATTTTAATGTGGGTTAGTCTGTTACATATTAGGTTTTGAGGACATAACGTTTAAGATTTATAGATCGCAATTTCTACAGGCTATGGCAATCGATTGGTAGAATTGTAACTTGGCTCACACGTTTTATTCATCTTGAATGGCAAGGTGTATGTTTGAATTCTCATAGACTTTTAAAAATTAATACTCGAAAATTCTTTAAATTACTAAAGATTGTTAACTTTATGGATTTTAAAGGAGTACAAGAACTTTTAAGAATTCAATTCTTAAAATTCCTCAAAAAAACTCCAAATAAATCTTAAAAAAATCTTAATAATTCCAGAATTCAAGAAGAACTTCAGAATAATAAGTCAGGGCTTAACATTTAACATCAGATTATTGTCAGCATAAAACTAGTGTGTACGTAGTACGATTCACCTTCTCCCCTTTAAAAGAAAACAGATGTAAGCCGCTTATTAACTCTGAAACTAAAACTTAAACGAAAACATGTGTCTTTTCACTTTGTCCTCAACATTTTTACTAATTATGTGGATGCACCCCATTTGTCGTTGTCGGCGTTGATAAATGTTCCGCCTACCATCATGAATTATAATCTGAACTGTACCAATAGTTGCACTTGGTGTTATTTCAGATTACTGAATGTGTGTGTGCGATAAAAGATAAAACCTCAGAAGTGCACGAGAATTTTCGACGTGAAGTGTTGGTATTACAATAAAAATAACACCGTGACAATGCACAAGGCGTATAAATACAGAAATGACATTAGCTAAATGGCAGTTAGAAACTGTCTGAATAAATGAAATAGGAGAGAAAAATTGAGGTTTATTGCAATGTGCTTTGCATGAGATTATAATAGTGGACAGAAACATTTCACATCGTCACAATTCAAATTCCAACTTGTTGCTCAATATTTTTAGTCCCGTACAAAGTAAAGACAAAGCGTTTTCCCATCCATAGAGATGTCAATGTGATGTACTTACGCGTGCCAGTGCTAACTAGAGGAAGTGATGGGATAACAACTAACAACTGGCAAAATCCCTACAATTCCACTTAATTCCACAAGTTCTAGTTTCTTTTCTAAAAATTCCGTTCAATTCCAAAAATTCCGTGATTGCAGAAATTAAATTGAAGCGGAGTCAAGGTCAGCCAAGTATTCGTCAATTTAATTTCCATCCGAAAGGCAAATATTTCCACAAAATTCTAAAATTTCCATTTAGTTCCATAAGTTCCACTAAATTCCAGAACTAAAATGCTTCAAAATGATTTGGTTATTCGTAGAATGTTCGAATAGCCAAAGTATTTTTAAGTGTCTATTCGAACGATGTACGCACAGCCAAAGTATTATAAAGTGGCTACTACCATTCCAAAAATGCAAAAATTAAATTTTTCATTTTCAAAAACTACATTTCCCTGCCCCAAAAATTCCACAACGCTTATCCCCTCGTGAGTAAGTCTTATCTAATTCGGATAATTTTTCTCGCACTAATTCCACTAAGAACGCGTGTAAGATGCTTGCTAAATAGATCAACTTAGTAGCTGTTCCAAGACATACGCAATCATGGAACAACTAAGCTAAGCTTACGTATCCACTAGTATCCAGCTTTTTTCTAAAAAAAATTATTAAAAAACCTTTGTCCCTAGAGCCTGGCCAAAGCCTAGACAATGCTTTATTTGAAATCTTTGATTCGCTTTCAATTTCTTTATAGTTTACAACTTCTCCAATATTTCGAAACGAACGTGAGGCACAAGCGATTTTTCGAACAAATAAAAATGAACAGCACACAGCACACACATACGAAATTGTAAACATAAACAGATTGTATATCGGTGTTGAGTCAAGCAGAGAAATTTTTTCAAGGAGTCGTGTTCTTATTTGCTTATGTGTAATTCTATCAGAAACGAGACGAACATAAATCTAAATCATCGTGTATCCCATGTTTTTCCCACTGAAATGTGCTGGTTTCAGTCTCATATTGTTATAATAAACAACGTTCACTGCACTAAGGAATGGGAATTGCATTTTCAACAGAAATATAATCAAATTACACCCAGCAAAAATTGAATAAAGCTTAACAAAATATCCGAGAACCATATACTAAATATAATTGTTTTGTGTTATAACGTGTGCACCCCTCCTCCCGCAAATCGCCGAAATGCGATCACAAAATCAATAAATTTTCATATTTTTCTCGTAGATAATGTTAAACTCATAACAATTTGATTTTCTTATCTTATGTTTTTCCGATGAAATTTCCATGTTTATGTTTTAAGAGAGAAAAAAAAGCCACCCTCCCGCTGCGAAATAAAACATCGGTATAACACCATCCATATATATGTCACTCTCAATATAAAAATGCCTTCACTTCAACCCCCGAAAAAAAACCATATAACAGAAATTTCTTATCTGTGAAATTAGATTGTCGGGATCATACTCCTTCTCATCGTTTCTGCTCCTTATACATTTATACGCAAAAAAACGAGCCATCAGAACAGTCGGAGCGTTTGCTGCGACTGAGCCCCGTACAAACCCGTATATCTATTGCGTACGTGACCCTAGTGCGTCTGTCACCCTATTTTGACCGTAAGCCTATTGCGCCGGTTAATGTAGTTAAAGTAAAATTATTATGTAATATGTACATCTTACAAATTGCGCATAGCGCAATTACGAAGCCCCGTACGACGTTCCTTTCAAATGAAACAAAAATTTCAAATCGCCCTAAAATTTTATTTTTTTGAAGGGCCTAGTATCGGCTTCAGTCCGAGGACCCAAATTTAAAATTTTTTTCAACTACATTCTATTCTGCCTTTGATTACCTCCCAAATGAAACAAAAATTACGAAAAACGGATGAAATTTGCTCGAGTTATATGTAAAATACACATAGGGCCCTAATAGTGGCCTTAGTCCAAGGACCCAAATTTAATTTTTTTTCAACAACATTCTATTCGGCCTTTGATTACCTTCCAAATGAAACAAAAATTACGAAAAACGGATGAAATTTACTCGAGTTATATGTGAAATACACATAGGGCCCTAGTAGCGGCCTTAGGTCAAGGACCCAAATTTAATTTTTTTTCAACAACATTCTATTCGGCATTCGATTACCTTCCAAATCAAACAAAAATTACGAAAAACGAATGAAATTTACTCGAGTTCTATGTAAAATACACATAGGGCCCTAGTAGCATTTCACTTCTAAGGCCCTAACTCACGGTCCACTCACCCGATTTTAAAAAACTTTTCTTTTCCTGGATTGGTATTGACAATACCTATCATTTGCCGTGTCATTTACATTTCCATCGTTTATTTTGCCATAAATATTACCAAAAGACCTTAAATCACTTAGGTGGCCCTAACTCACGAAGGGCCGACCCGAATATGCCCATCTTCGAACTTAGCCTCACTATTTCGACTATCTTTCAGGGAATTTTTTTTTTTTTTGAAATCGGATTTGATTTACTCAAGATATCGACGTGAGAGACGGACAGACGGACAGACAAAATTTTTATTGCAGATTCGTCATCTATGAACATAGGCAAACACTTTGCCCTTACCGTCTGCTTCGAATTCCATCAATTACACACGGCATCGTAATCCTGTAAGCCCCTTTGTACTTCGTACGGGGCTAAAAACTATATATATATAATACGAACAACTCGAACATCGTACGACATATATATGATGATTGTAAATCAATACGCAATAATACTTTATATCCTACTCAAAATGTCAACGAGAGGTTTGTCTTTCGTTCAAATTTCCAATACCCCATACGTTCACAATTGTGGTGAATGGAATAAGGGTATTTCCTAGAAATAAACTTCAAGCTTTTCATATTGATAGCTTTGATAGGAAGGTGTTCGGTGAGGGTTTTTTTTCTGTTCGTTCTGTTTCATGTTTCTTTCCTTTAGGTTTCATAAACACACTTGTCGAAAAACAATCAGGTGATCAGGTGATTTCATTTGAATCACGATTATGTATCGTATCGGGTTTACCTTTCACCAATAAGTGATTTTGTTTTAGAGAAAAAATAATAATAATTGAAATTCCATTACTGTGATGGTTGGAACGAGTAATAAAAATGTCAAAACGCATAGATACATAAATTATGACGATAGATAAATTTTCACATACATAACATATATTAGATCGACATGGATTTTTTTGCTCTGCTTTTCGTATAAAATATAATTTTGGGGAATGGGCCAATTTTTGGCATGATTTTCGAATTTAAGTCTGTATATCTTTCAGCTTCATAGCATAATAAACCGACAACTTTATATATTATAGAGTTAAGGATGTATGAACTGTACATTGTACTCATGTTGGTTATGTGTATGTATACACATTTTCCGTTACTTTTTGTGTATTTTTATCTGGCAATTTCCACATAACTGAGTTAAGTGACGGGTTTTTTTTATTGCCAAGTTAGCTTTTATGAAAATGTTCGGCTCAAAAGATTGAAAGACTTTAAAAGAAAGAGTTTTTTTCTGTCATTTGAGAGAACAGAATGCGTTTTTTTACTTGCGTGGAATTTGAATTTCATTTAAAAGATTCATGAAATTGAATTAATTAATTATTTATTGTCTGTAATAAAGAGGGGATCTTAGATAACTTAGATGGCAACATTTTATAATGTTTATTTGACCTTTTTCCTTTTCTTTTAAGTTAATGTTTACAAAACATTCCCATAAACCGTTGATAAAGATTAATGTACAAAATATTGGTAGTATCGCTGTAAGAAGAAATAATGTCTGTCGCTATGCAGATGATGAATATACCTTCTATCACTGCCCATTTTTAGTGTAACTGAATGTAGCAAAAATGTTTAACGAAATTAGTAATCTTCAGCCAATGTACGGGTGAATTTTGGTAAATCAATTTAATCTATCACGGATGACCTGCGCGTGGTTAGAAAAAATCTTTTACTTCATTTGTTTTAACATACTAGTACAACAGTCACAGCCAATTGGCCCATCACTTATATTTTTTGTTTCTGTCGGGAACAGATGAAATGTCTGTTCATCAAAATTTCAAAGAAATTCACGGATCTTCATTATATTTCGATTATATAATTAGCACTAACCTTGACAATAAAAACAACTTTAGAAGAGCCCGTATACCCGTACAAACAAGGAAGACTAGCTTATGGCCTATTTTAAGGAGTTTAATTAACCAAAAGCTATCAAAATTACCAAAATTACTAAACTTATAAAATAATAGAAATCATATTGACGCCTGAGTTTTATCGTTACCGTTATAATGATAGTGACTTACGATAAAGAGATTTCCGAAGAAAAATTTCTTCTGCGCCAAGCTATGAGAGTGGAAAGCTCACATTTTCGCATTTTCCATATATTGAAACATAATGGGAACTTTCCACTCTCATAGCTCGGCTAAAATTTATGGAAAATCTTAGCAAATCTTGGAAAAATCATATTTCCAAAATATCCACAAAGGTTTTCATCTCCTCCTCAGGTATTCGAATGGAATTACAAACGTGAGAGTTAACCAATTAACTACTTAAGGCTCGAAAATGGTCGACCATACATGACCTAAGGTTTCAGGTAACCGGACTACATCTGGCCTGTATCCGAGTCTTACCTCGTACTGATCTAACTTTGTATTTTCATTGACTTGCATACTTACAGTTAATTTATTATTTCTTTGATTATTTTCTTTATATTACGACAATAACAAGAGACCCCGATTTCAAACGATCATACCAATTCAAATCAGACCAAGATTCAAGGTCAAAACAACTTATTATGACAATCAGTGTCTGTGTCATTTTGAACTAAATTAAATTGGAAAGGTGTTCCTCGTATAATAACCAGCAACAACATATCATAATTATATGACAGACAAAATATCATAATGAAAACAAATATTTGAATTAAAATTGATATGCATACGCAATGACTATAAAATACGATCGAACCCGGATAGCAGATGGGAAATGATATACGCGTGCATTCGAAATTATAGTTGGATAATGCCTGTGAGTGACTCGGTGTCTCTGTGGTATTTATCTAGCCTGTCTGATGGAGAGTTCTAGTTCGAGATATTCACAAAAAAGGATGTGTTCCGCTGCCGGTGCAATGATAATAATATGTTAGAGATTGGATGCTGCAAAAGTAATGCATTGCAGAAGGTAACAATTTAAAAGCCAAGAAACGAGTGCGATTGCGAGTATCATAAAATTATTTCCGAAATAATGAATTGCGTAGCAGCATCCAATGTATTCTAATTTCGTGTCTTCCTAATGCGAAAATATTTTTCATGGAATGAATCTTTTTGGCAGGATGTCAAATTGCTATGTAATAGTCAACTTTCGCATACACGAAAAAAAAAGATTTGGAAAGAATTGTTTGCTAGAAATATATTTATAGTTGTGACAAATATATTTATATTTGTCACAAAATTTCAGGTAATTTGCTTGTCACAATTATATTTAATTATTTGTGACAAATTATTTCAAAATATATTCGTTACAAATATATAAATATTTGTAGCAAATATGTAAATATTTGTTACAAATATATTTAATTATTTATGACGAATTATTAAAAAAATATTCGTGGCAAATAATTAAATATATTTCGGACAAATATTTATATATTTGTAACGAATATAGTTAATTATTTGCTACAAATGTTTATCTAATATATTCGCCACAAATATTTATATATTCGATACCAATTTTTTACATTAAATTGGTATTGAATATTTCTTTTTTTTTCGTGTAGGGTAGGCAGTAAGGTAGTTTTTTTTGTATAACAATCTACATTACAATCGCACTTTAACTACGGTAGAACCTCTTGCAACTTACATGTACGAACAAGTGGCCACTTTGTACTCTTTCATAGGGTGTCCCTTAAAATTTCCTATACTGCATTTACGTAGTGGTTGACGAATTTGCATCTCTTTGATGTTTTTATCAACTATAAATTTCTGTGCACATAAATTCGTCACCGCGGTCCAATTTCTGCTATCCGGGAACTGGATTCGTTCGCATATATATTAACAAAACAAACACACCAGTAAAGGTAAATTTGAAATGAAAACTAAACATCCAAAATGTAATAATAATTTATGCATGTTCCAACTAATTAACAATTGCTAAAATGCATTGACATTCATATTAATTCTTGAAACTAATAATTTCATTTTACAATTTATGCATGGAACGTTAACAATACAAAACCTTTTGTTTGGATTTGGGATTGTTTTTGATGCCAACGAGAACGTGTAATATATTGGCTGAAATATTTTATATGTATAATCTTGCGATGGCCTCTGCTCAGTTAGCTGTAAATACTGGAGACTCATTCATAATTGCTGTCGCTTTTAGTTTTATGACAACGTTTTGTTTATAACTCGAATCACATTTCGGGAATAATTGGGCATGACAACATTGACATTTTTTTTTTGAATATTTGTACTCCCACTCACAATTTTCCACTTACAATTATTGGACATAATTTCAGCATCCTTTTTCTCTATCTACACATTTCTCGTTTCATTTTTTCGATGGGAAAATATTTTGTTCTAGCGGTCCAGAATCAATTAGCCTGATTGTATGTTTCGGATCGCTTTGACTTACACAACACATGCTTCATTTCAAACCGAATGTCTTACATAGCAAACGTGCACAAGTGAATAAACTTTGCCTGTTTCAGACGCCAGCATTAAAATGGAAAATTCAAATTAATTGCACCGAGACACACGAATGAAAATTGCGACAGACATTCCCGCTCATATATATATATGTGAAATGATTATCAATGTCACCGATTCCATTGATTATACAGTCAAGCATACGAAAGAAGAAAAAAAAAAACGATGGCACCGTATTATAACAGAAACCGTTTTCCCTTTCATTTTCGGTGCAAACTCAATGTTCAACAAACAATGAGGTTTACCATGTCTCTCAATTTTATATTTTACACTTTTCTTCCTGTCATCCTTCACCGAGTTCAGGATGAAAAAAAATAAGGAAAATTATTCATCAGATAGCTGTATTATGACTTCAAATCGTCGTTATGTACGGAAGGAGAATGTCTCGTCGTTTGTAAATTTGACTTTTATAGCAATTTATATTAAAAGCACTTAACAAAAGTGCGCTGTTAGCTACACATATATCCTCATCTACCTTCATATCGTATCCGTATCCGTATAAAATTTATGAAATAATAATGGTTGCAGATGTACACAAAATATTTATGTAAAGTTAAAATACAATAGGAAAAGGGGATGAAGGGTGTTCCATTTAGTGCACTTTGCTTTTGAATGTATAAAACATTGTAAAGCTATTTTCACACAACACCTGTGTTAGATGATGATGGGACCGTCTGTGTGTACAGCGTAACATGTTCATGTACCCAGAGTTTCATATTTACTCTTCTTATACTAAAAACTGTTTTTCATACATGGTATATGGTATAAGTAAGTATATCGCGTAGCAACAATATGCTGGTGTCGCTTCATGCCATAAACAATATTCATATGTAAGAAATATATATTTCCACACCGTTTCCCCCGCTATTGAAGTGTCAAGGAGTGGTAAATTCAATTTCAGATAATATAAAACATTTAATTGAATACCCGAGAGTCCTTTTGTTTCAAATTTACACCTATATTCAGTTCGTTTTTAGTTAAAGCTTTTCCGTTTTTTCCCTTTTTCTCCTCTTCTCTACTCTCCGTTCATTTTCTTTTTCATCATTTCACTTTTGCTGCAGCGCAATAATATTTTATGCGCTTAAAAGGAAAACGTAATTTAAGTAATTAGCTGCAGAGAAAATGAACTTAACTCAATTTCTATGTTTTGATGATGACTGCTTGTGTTTCGCTACAACCTTTTCAACCTTTTCACCCTTTGACGCTAACTGATTTTAAGCTTTTCAGAAAATTGTATTTGCGATCGTTTGATGTATAATGCACGAAAATATACAAGGCGAAAACTAAATGATTCGGCATCAAAGTGGGCGAGACCGACACATAAACAGCTTCTGATTATGATATTTTATTTAGAGATTTTTTTTACTTAACCAATACCCTCTCTGGCCACCTGACTAACATTTATTAAGGTGGTAAAAATGCAACGTAGCCTTTGAATTTTACATGTAAAATTAGAAAGTCTACAAACAAAGGAATAAGATGGAAGAAGTTTGTTTGCTAGAGAGGGTATTGACTTAAATAAATCTAAAATTTAAATGCTACAAGAGTGCCTGCGTTGACTTACCAGCAATTTAACAACCATTTCCACACGAAATAAAATTATGCATGGAAGATGTGCGGTATAGGTGGCAGAAGCACCGTTCAGGAACGTATCACTATTATTGTGATGTGTGAAAACAGCAGCTACGTAAATATTAATGAAACGCAGTATATACCATTTACGGAATTTGTAGCTCCCCTTCATTATTCCTTTGGCTGAAAGTCAGGGTCTGACGACAGCAAATCGCTTGAAGTATCCGTAGTTCACTATGATGATTTTCTGAAAATGTTGTACATTGGTAAAAACGTTTACGTGTTACGGCAGAGTAAATGGCGCTTCGCTTATACATGCATTTACATTGCCTAACCACGTAAAGCACAGTACGTACGTGATTCCAAATTTTTATTTTTACTCGTTTGGTAGGTGCATCGTCACACGTTCATTGAACATTTCGATTACAGATGAGGTGTTTTTATAATGGAAAATGACAGTGTAATCTTAACAACGCGTTATTGAGCGACTCATGTTGAGTTACGTAAATCTGGAGCAAATGAGAAATAAGGGAGTAATATTGACAGTGCATTCGGTTTTGTTAAATGTTCAAAGTTGTGATGAGAATAATTCAATAACTGAGGAGAGTTATGCACTAACCGTAACAAAAAGACATTTCCCAAATAAAATTTTTGTCGGTTCATGCATATCTCTCCTCAACTATAACTAGGCCCCATCATTCGGGTGGGTCGGGTCACTTGACTGAAAATTGGATATTTTCTTTGATTGTAAAAACATATTGCCAATTACGTACGCTTCGCTCTGCCCGCTAACTTCACACTCGTAATGCTTGGAACACTAATTACTGAAGTTATTGTGTTATCGACGAAAGAGAAAAAACCTCTTTTAAGTCCGTTGATAAATGGATGAATCGTCACGGGTCTCCGACACACGAGAGAAAATGTTTTCTTCACTTATTCGAAGAAGCTTTTTAGCAAATTCGAAGCTTTTTAGCAAATTCGATCCCAGAACTCGCCTCCAGCTGAAATTATGGAAGCTCGAAACCCAGGCCCGTAGCCAGGATGAATGGCCAGGGGGGGCAGTGCCCCAACGTAATATTTCGAAAAGTTATTGTGTTTTTAAAAGTAGTCTAATTTCGCCGAAGGCGAAAATTTTCTCATTTCCACTTGCATGGAATTTATTTTCTTGACCTGAAGTTTCCATTTTTGAAAAGTTGTAGATATGGAGATTATCGCTTTTTGTTCATGAATCGCACAAAGTAAAAATTATCTATTTAAATACAGTCATTTAGAAAGCAGTGCTACGACGCTGGTGGAAATAATGTTTTCTCCCCGGGATCGTGTGTTTCTTTTGCGTATTCTTTATTAAAATCGTGTTTTAACACAAAACTCTTACGCTTTCTAAAATCTTATTTTTACTAAGAGTTAAAGATGCATCTGCTTTGCAAGAGTAAGATATTTTCAAATTCAATTCAATTCAATTTATTAATCATATTAGAACAAAAAGATCACGCCTTATATAAATATTTTTCTACGACAGACTAGAATCGAATGGATTTACTTTTCTTTTCTCTCTATCTCAAGTAACGGAAACACAAATAGTTTCAAATGGTTACTTTCAATAGATGGAAGTTTTTACGTTTTTTGAGATTTTGTGCTAAAACACTGCATCAAAATAAAATTACGACGCAGGCGAAAGTTTGGCCTCACTCAGTTAACATTCATAATGCTTGAAGGACACCCCAAAGTTAAGAGTTTCATGACGTTCGCTGTCCTGTGCTCTTTGTTCCGAAAGTGTTCATTCTCGGATAGTGACCACGAGGTTGCCACATCTTCAGAAGATTTCAATTGAAACTGAAACCGAGGTTTTCAAAGGTACACAAAATTGCATTCCCAACGGGAACTTTTAGGAACTTCGCGATCATCAACATTTAGAAATACTGAAAAAGCTGTGTAATTTCGGTTCCGTTCATAGACTTACTTTGGATTCTTTAAAGAAGTTATATACAAAAACAAAACCGACAAGATAACATGGGAATAGCAGTACTAATTGTTAGTAATTGAATTTCTTACTCTTGCAAGCAAAATGATAAAAGTTGGTTATGTGCGAGCGAAGCGAGCAAAGATTTTTTTTTTCAACAAAATTTGAAAGTCAGAGGTTTTTCACGTTCTTATTTTGCTTAGTCAGTGTAAAATTTTTATTTTCTTTAAAAATCCCAGGGGGGCAAGAGAATCGTCAAGGGGGGGGGGGCGATGCCCCCTCTGCCCCCCCCCCCCCCCTAGCTACGGGCCTGTCGAAACCTCTATGTTTTCTATATTACGCAACAGGGTAACAAGAAAGAAATTAATCGTAAAATAACTCCAATGACCCAAGTCCAAGAATTTTATGGTAGAAAGGCGTAGAATTATTCTCATCTCTTCCCACAGCCTCAAAGACTTCATTCTTCGTAGATTAAAACAAAAATCTTGAAATTTCGTGTAACGGAACACTTTCTGTTTATTAGTACATATTACGTCCGTGGTTCCAAATTTTTATTTTGACTAGTCAAACCATATTGCTGTTGGCAGGCCATTTCACCTGCAAATAGTCTTTGTACAAGGAAAAATGCTGTTGGCAGGCGCCTGCCAATAGCCTGTGTAAAAGAGAAAATGCTATTGGCAGGCGCCTGCCAAAAGCCTCCGTAAAAGGGAAAACACTATTCGCAGGCAAGTTCGCCTGCCAATAGCATTTTGTATAAGGGAGATGCTACTGGCAGGGGCCTGCCAATAGCATCTTTAGTAATAATTTGGCTATTGGCCTGCGTATTGAGAACTTAACCATTAATAAATTGTGAGTGATGTAATCTACAACATCAGTTATTAAGAGACGTTTTATATAAATATTGTACGGTTTAATGTTTTGCTAACGTTGTCGCTAACAGATGACTATATAACGCAGCAATGTCTGAAAGGTGCATACAACAACAGTTTCGTCAGAACACGGAGAAACTGATGAAACTGAATCTCTGATTTTGATCGATGAGATGAAATCTTTTTATGAGCTGCTTTAATCGTTAATAAAACAAAACATTTTTACTGCTTAACTCAGTGGTCTTCAGCTTACTGGAATTGCTGGAATTCAATGCTTTTGCTTAAAGAAAATATAATTTTTTTTGACTAAATGTTTTTTCATTGTCCTGCGCTCAGTGTTTCACTGGTTTTTAATTTAAATTTAACTGAATCAAGTTCACGTTGTATCCCATAAACGCCACTTGTAAATACAGTTATTTTGACATGATGTGCTGAAATTCAGTAATTCAATCTCATTCCTGAAATAAAAACATAAACATAAACAACGACAAAGGAAATAACAAGCAGATTCGTGCACTCATATAATTTCAATAATCAACAAAACGTTTTTCTACTATATTCCATTTACAACAAATAAAGACATATGGTTTGTTGAGTGAGTGTTCCCTTTTATGTACGCGCGAGATATTATCTTACTTTATGTTGTAAAACCATACATTTACATATTGACGACATTTTCACACATATCGCACTTAATTCTATGCAATTTATTAAGTGTGTGTTCGAAAGGAGCAAAATATCTTGAACAGTCTACTAAATTGCTGCTGCAGGGTTGAGCAAAATATAATTGTCTGAAAAGACATTGTGGGTTTTCTTTTCCTTTCTTCGGGTCGTGGAGCATTTTACCTTTAATTTAATTAAACGCGTTTCTCTTCCAAACCGACACTATTTTCCAGTTGCGGTTTGTGGAAATAAAGAAGCAGTAATATGTCATCAAATGCTTCTCTCTCACTCTCTGTCTCTGTTTATTTTTATTGGATGTACCTTGAGGATTGTCGTGTTACGAATACTGAATCAACATAAAGGGGATTCATAATAATTCTATGCTAGTTTATTGTGTGTGTTATATATATGGGCCTGGTAGCGTGGATGGTTGTAATGCTTTAACTCTTGTTTCATTCCATGAATAAATAAAATAAAATTTTTAAATGCGCTCTCGTATTTCGTACACTAAATTCGAAAACATTTCACATTTTTACTACGCAACGAAATTATCTTGGCTTACATAAAAATGGAAGAGGCAATTAAAAGAAGTCTAAATAGAATCTCGAAACGATTTTTAAAGCAGTATAAACTTGAAGAAATGATAGAACCATTAATTCTCCACAATTTCCTCATCCGAAACAGCAATTCGTTTTAATAGTGGCTGTTGTGCAGACGGAATTGTTTCTCTGCTTTAAAGATTTAAAAAAAAATACTTTGACCATGCAATAGTTTATTGTCGCACTAATTTTCCATCAATTTTCATTCCACAATGTAATAGACAAAACGATATTTCATTGTCATCAATGTGTGACTTCAAAGAGATTCAACTTCCTTAAGCATGTCTCGCTTGACAACGAGATTTTTCCCATTGATCGATTTTAAGTTCTTTGAAGTAGTTACACAATTGAAATAACAAAATGGATAAAAATGCAATTATCGTGGAATGTTAAAAATGTTGTCGGCAAAATTGTTGTTCAACAAATTCTCCATAAAAAAACCATTTCTATTCAACCCTTAAACTATACAAGCTACTACAAACTACTATTGAGCAATATCGCATCATTCAAAGCGTACTCACTCTAATATATAAGTTGTTTTTCATATTATTTTCCTTTTCAATGAACTTATTATAATTGCCGAGAAAAGGAAATAAACGAGCTAAAATTAGCTGCAATAAAATTGATGACGGTTGAAGCTAAATGTGTATGTAATCTGATGAAATTAACTGGATTATAGAGATTGCGTTTAGTTTGATTGTATTTGAAATTGATTTAATGAAAATGAATGAAATTGAACTGATAGAGGAGACATAGAGAGAAAGAGAGAGAGAGGAATGAGAAAAGTTATTGTTATATTGACTGGTTATGTGGAAATTTTGCTGATAGCGAATTTCATTTTTATTAGCTTGTCATTTGGATAATGAAGTTGGAATGGAATTTCAATTTTAAAATATTCAAATGGCAGTTTATTCAGCCAGTAGCACTTCAATAATTAAAGTGTACAGTGCATTATCGTTAAATAAGTGGTCGTTGCTTTCACAATTGTTATTACTTAAATTGGCACTTTTATTAAATGAATCCAATAAATGACATTATATATAAAGTTATTCGGAACTTCGTATTTTGCCAAATGTGAGGGCTACAGCGGAATCCGAACGTGAGGGATGCTATCTAATTACACAAAATATAAAGTTCCAAGCAATTACAAAAAAAACATTTTAAGTTTTACCGCTCATGTCAATGCAATAATGACTCACTTTCCGGGGGTGCAGTGAATAACTATTACCTAGCTATCGACTGGAAGGTACACTTTACAGTAGTCAGCGAATTTGTTGATTGTCGGAATATGGAAACCAATGAAGAGTATTTGACTGTTCAATTCGTCGTAATTTATCAAGACATTTTTCTCTCAAAGCTACAATGGGTGTATTGAGCTAATCGGATAAAACTACCAAATACGTTGTAGTGTCTAAAGACAATAGATGACGACTCGTATTACAGCAAGTGCTCCTATTTGTCACCTACGGGTCGGGCTGTAACATTACTAACCATCAAAATAAAAATTTGGAAGCACGTACGTACGTACTGGAATTTACGTGATTAAGCAATGTGAATGCATATGAGCAAAGCTTCATTTACATTGCTGCAACACGTAAAGTTATCTATATGAACATTGAACGGGCTACTGTTTACATAGTATTGCATACATGTAAAATAGTATCTTGGATCTCGGTGTAGCACAACAATAATTTATTCTCAATTGGTCAATTTTAGATCTGAGAAATTTAGGCAAACTTAGAGAATTTAGTTCGGGGTCATTGAAGGAGAACGCTTCGTTTGTATCGTCCAAACGGTTACAGAATTTATAAATAATAATTACAGGTAAGACTTCCTGAGAGGGGTGTCACAGTTTTAACTATTTTGTCATTTTTGTTGCTACTCTTGAAACCAGAGACTATTTTTATGAATAAATTTTCCTAAATTTTCAAATATTTTCCTGAAATTTCCTCAATTCTTTCAAAATACAAGAAAGTATGGAAAACAGTTTTCCCAAAAATAGTTCCTACTTGAAACCGATTTATCTTTCGAATATAGCATGTGAGGCTTTGTGTGCTATTTTATCTATGCCAAATACCACGAAACTCTCGCCACTGTCTTTCTTCGCTTTAATATTGTTTCTTTGTTTACACGAATGATATACAGTGTCAACGTACTCTGTGCTCTTTTTACCTTATACTTTTAAGTAAACTTTATCTTTGAAATGGCTGCAACTTTTTCGCTTCAGAAAAACTTTTTAGTCGATAAAATGTGTGTCCTTTATGCTTTTCCAATAAACTTTTACTAGAACAATTTTTTGACCCACTATGCAGATATTCGGATATTATCCCCCCGGTTCACATTTTCCTACGTAAGCTATAAAGTTGCAAAGACAAACTGAATTGGTATTGGTTTTGTGTTCAGTTTTCTTTTTTGTTGAAACAAATCGCAAAGTAGATGCAATTCTTTGTACCACACAATATATTTACCGTCAGAGATTATACTGAACTTGCTTAAATATATCGTAAGCAATTATGATATCAAATAAATCGTTTCGTTTGTTTTATCATTATTTCTGACAACAGACTAATCCACTTATGTTTAATACAAACGAGTCTAGCACAACAATCATCGCAAATATTATTTAGTAATTTTCTCGGCACAATTCAAATTCAAAAAAAAAAAAGTTTGTAAAGAAAAACGCCCACGCGATAAAACAAACGATACACATTATTTTGTCAACTTTTATTGTTATTTAATTATGAAAAACTGTCGGATTTAAAGTATAAAATATTTCAACGTTTTTCCATGGCCAGTAAAAATACAAGCGCCGCCGTTTATATCATTCTGATTTCGTTTGCTACCTCTCTTATATATGCTCTTTTTCCGTTCCATTATGTACAATTTACAATTCACCAAATTTCAAACGATAAGCGGCAATATTTTACGCAATTCCCGTTTTTTTGGGTTTGTTTTTAAAAGTGTACTAATAATGTGTACACTTTTGGTTTTCGGTTTTCCCGCTTTTAAAAAATTCTATTTTCGATTCGCCAAAATGGTGTTTGCAACGTAGAACTATGAATGATTCAACCAAAAAAAAATCCGCTGTTAGTACACACACTGTAGCTAATGGTCTGTCTATTTACCTAGACCATATATCCGCATGATATGCTCTAAAATTACCGAGAGTTTATTTAAAAGTATGATACATGTGTTTGCTTCAGTCTTTAGAATAAAAAAAATTAATAGAAATTGTCCAACGACTTCTAATCACTAGGGATTTGTTATCGTTATTGATTTCACTTTCCAGCGAACTGTAAAAAAAACAGATCGCCATTTGACTTTTCAATTTTTGGTCTTACTTGCAGTCGAAGAACAGACACTGCTTGTAAACTGAAGTATTGTCGTGAGAGTCTTAAGTATATGACAATTCCGTTATTGTATGGAAATTCGTTTTTACGTTTTCAAAATGATTAATGAAATTAAATTTGTTGAGGTAAGCGGAGAAAAAATGGCTAAAAATAATTATTTTGTATATTTTCAAGTGTGAATCTGCTAAAATAAATGAGTATTTTTTCAGTGTTTTGTTTTATTTCGTTCTTTTTTATCAACTTGTCGGCACGAAGAATTTTGAAAATGCAGGGAAATTAAAAACGAAAATTCTTCTTGAATTTTGTGTTTGGTTTTTATTATTGTTTTTTCTTTCTCTCTGTATTTCTGTCGTTGTGTTCTATTTTTCACACGTCTTGCTAGTAAATAAATGTCAAACGGATGGTAATGAAAGATATAACTAATTCTAAAATAACATACATTAATTGATAGGTTTTGTTTTGGTTTGTCGCAAAGACTAACGACGCGACGAAGAGTCAAACTATTAATAACAGTTTCGGAGTCATAAAAGTCATGGGATATTTTTATTTTAGATTTTCTCGCATTATTCAGTATTTGGTGGGAAAATCCACTCAGTAATCTTCAAGAGGATTTGGTAATTCTCTGTTTATGTTCTACTCGACAGAATAAATCATCGAATCACATAAATATTGTCAGTTTCTTAGGTGGTGTGGCGGCTTCTTTACAAGAACAAAACAAGAATTTTGGACGGTCTTTTCTTCTGAATTAAATTTCACAAAAGACATCATGTTACAGTCAGAGGCAGTGAAATTTCAGCATGAATTTGTTTCAACTGTTTGTCAGCTGATCCACACATACAATCAAAACTGTTTATGGGTAGATACCACCATAAGAATGTATGCTTGTTTTCAGCAAATTTTTGAAAATTCTAGTTTATTTCACGAAACCTGAACCGATTTCACTAAACGTTTTTTTTTTGCTGAAAGCTATTGACAAGACGCGTAGTTTGACACAAAAAGTGTTCGTTTGTATCCGACATTCCGAAGTAAGATAAAATCACTTCGACCCAAGCTTTGCCGAAATTACATTTTTTCAAATAAAAACTGAAGATCGATGCCATTCGAAAGCTACAGCATATGACATCACGAGAAAAATAACTTTGAGTCAATCAGGTTAGTTGGTTGAGTAAAGTAGGTGAAAACAGCTTCCCAGTGGTGATAAAAGTCATCCTCGAATTTTAACTCGTCGAGGTTATCTCGAAAAATTTTGTAACCCTTTTTAACCACGGTTTTGAGCCAAAGCAACATTTTCTGTGGGGTAACAACCACCAAACCAATTGCGAAAAAAAAAATGCTGGCTATTAATGACCTTCGAAAAATATCACTTTTTTAGACATATCTCCCCCAAATTTTGGGTTACCAACCTCATATTGGGCTTAAACTGCGCGTCTTTCAGGGAAAACTTCGCAGGCTAAAAATTCCAATTCTTGTTGGTATGAAAGCACTGTGTCTCCTGAGTATTAGAAAATTTATAGACTGATTTATTACCGCAAAACATAGCCAACACAGCTCACTTTATGCCTCAGAAATGACGAAATTTGTAACGGAACGAATCATGGAATTACCTTTATACGGTTGAAGTTGCTAGCGGAAAAAAGTGACATACCCTATTCTACTGTAACTACTTGTTTCAATACATCTAGTCGTGCTTGAGATCACCAGATACTTGTAAACGCTCGTACTGAAAATTGCGGTATCAACTACGCTAGTCCTACATTTTTGGCTGGTAATTTTTTGAATTACAAATTGTCGCGCATAAAAGAAATACGAGTCAATAGAGTCTAATGATATAAAAGCAATTCAACGTCAGTGAATTACACTTCGTTCGTAATACAAACTCCAGCATGATAATTACAGACGTGTCTCGTCTCTGTTATAAAAAAAAGTCCAACACCAACACTTTCAGTGCTATAAATGAGATTTTCATTCATTTTCGCTTTTCCATTTTCCGAAAGGACTTTAATTTCCTGGCAAAAATTCTATTTATTCAGATAACGAAGTGTTTCATTGATTGAAGCATCGTCCATGTTTCAATCATAATCATCACAACAACAACAACAACAACAACAAAAAAACGTATACCAATGACTTGATTCATACACTCTATTACACATATCAATGTTATACGTATGAAAATGGATATCACTCACAAAACTAATTATAATCCGTTATTATTCCAGCTATTTACAACCGAATGGAAAATACATTTCCACTTTTTGTGTTATTTTATTAAAAATCATATTACATTAGCCTGTTTCACCTGAGCATATCATTTCTATTTATGGTGGTAGAACCGGGGAATTCTTTATACCTATACCTATCTATCGAAATAGAGCTAGAGGAAAGGTGTACAAAAAAACATGGGTAATATGAAAAACATATATTTATTCTCTTCATTGTTTTGAACGAAAACAAAACGTGATCTATGGGGATTCGTCGCTTTTTCTGTGTCTTTTCCATACACATTGTATTTGTTAGAGTGTATGGTAATTTGAAACAGAAATAATCATATCCCCCAGTAAAACATCTGAAGACAAACACAAAATCCATCTATATATCGTAACAAAAACACAGCCAATGGTACCATGTAATAAATGATGAGGTATAATAAAGACATAAAAAAAACGAAGAAAGAAAGAATGAATGTTAAGATAGACATTTGATCCGATGCTCATGCATGTTAAACAGTATATTGTTGGTTTCTCTTGATGTTTTATTTTGTTTTGTTTTGTACTCGTCTCGGGGACACATAATTTTAACAATGTCGAATGTATTAAATATCGAGATATATCGTTATTTCTCGGTCTGTTGCCGTTTCCATCATTTTTCTCTACATCCGATTGGGTCCACGGTGTTTGAAGCTAGAGAACATGTGAATTGTAATAAATACATTTTCTTGATTATTATTTATTTGTGTGACAAAATGTTAACGTGTCCACTTCACGTAGGTAGACAAGGAATATAAATGAAAACAGATTGAACATGATATGCGTTCGGTTGAATGGGCCATGTCATGCAACGTGGAATATTTTTTTTTTCTCAATGTCTCGTAATTAGAGTATCAGAATTAATATGCAAGGCAAAATGACAACAAGAAAAAATTCACCGTGCGCCGTGAAACACCTTTAACTTCAATTAAAGCGAAGCCTGGATTTTTACCGCGATTTCCATTCTGTGTTCGGTCGAGATAAAATTACCAGTTACTAGTTGACATTACAAACATTAGTGCAAAACGCATAGCAAAAGTGGTAATCATACTAGATCACAGTTCTGTATTTCCATATCCCAGTCAGTGTTTCGTTATGCCAGTTTGGTGAGCTTGTGAACGCAACGAACGGTGGTAAGCATTATGTTAAAGCTCTATGCCAATTGAAATAGGATTCACATTTTCAAAGGTTAAATCCGAAGTGAAAGCTTGTAAAGAGTGCTAACCATTCCTACCCGTCATTTCGGGTATCACTTTGATGGAATGCAATTTAATATATACGTTTTGTGAAATAATTGGAATGCGAGGCTTTACATTCCTTCCATTTAATTTGCAGAGAAGCAAATAATGCTAAGTGGAAAACATTCAGTGTTTTGTCTGCACTGAAGATTAACTTCATAACATAGTCACTATGACGTAACATTACTCTCTAACTAAAGGGTTATGATGAACCAGAGGGCGTTGTGCAACCAGTGTAAAGGGGGACTCACGATTCTTTATCATTTTCCTTCAATCTTTATTTTTTAATTTTTTTTTTTTTTTTTCGGAATAAATTAACCATATGTATTTCATTTTTACAATGTTTAAAGATAAAACACCTCCTTCAAATCTTTCGATGGTGGAATTGTGCCCAAAATTGATGCCACCTTTCCTTTTTGAATGGCGATGCTTATGCGTTGAATTAAATAGGACGTCGCACGTTTTTCATTCGTAGCAAATCGGATTTTTTTTTTAAACTTAACTCAGGACAATTTTTTACTTTTGGTGGGTTTTGTTTGTTCCATAATTCTATTTATTCCACATGCATTCCATCACTTTTATGTTCAGGCGGACCAAAAACGTTACATTCTCTCACCAGATGGAGCGTAACAACGAAAACAGGCTTTTCCGCTTTTTCGTCCCACTTATGTCAATAGTGTAGTGTGAAATAGCATGTTCTACTGACCACGGTGGTGAAAACGCCTTCGGCTCGAAATATAACGTTCCCATACGTCTTAACAAAAAATGTCACAGCAAGATCAAAATGTTCTATTTTGGTCCTAGTGACTTAAAATACTATTTCATTCAGGCGGACCAAAAACGTCACATTCTCTCCTCAGATAGAGAGCCAAAACAACAACTCTTTCTCTCACCTTTTCTTTTACTTTTCCTCCCCAGTGACATCACGTTTCGTTCCCACTCGCGTCAATTTTTGCGTATTGCGAAGGATTTCATGAAATTGTTATTAATAAAATGAAATTCGATATTGAAGCAGATTGTTTCGATTGCTTACGTAAATAGAAGTGATTGTTTGTTGTTATGTTTTGTTCGGAATGTGACTTATAGGTTAGCCTGAATGAAAAATAGTAAATGTCACTCGGAACAAAAAGGCTCGTTTTTGACCACGGTGGCCAGCTGGGTCAAAAAGAAACCTTTTTCTTCCTAGTGACATAATATACTATATTTGAGTTAAGTGTACCCTCCCAACCGGCAAAAAAATCTGAGTGTTCCAGGCGAGTGTTTGAACAAAGAAAATCAAGTTTCCAAAGTTGTCACCGTGTTATTAACGAAATATTAATGACATCAGTAAACTCTCTTCTGCCTTCCATCTTCATGTGCTTTCTTCTAACAGCCAAGTGAACTTTAAAACGTTCTTTGTCGATCGTGATGCACGAACAAACTTACAGCAAATCGAACATCAATCCAACTAATCGGATATGAAAAAGAGACATTTCAACCAAACAAAAAAAAAATCTTTATCAGATTTGATGCCATTATCGTTACTCAAAAAAAAACTTTACCCAAGCACACTGCGTGAATTTAATATCTTACAGCTTTTAGGAAAGCTGAAAAGTTCACACAAACCATTAATCCCAGTCGACGTTTGAGACAAGTGAATCACAGTGTTCTCAACATTCTCCACTACGTTCTATTGCAAAATTTATACACTTGCCGTGGAACGATTCAATGAAATTACCTAACAGACCTATCCAAATAATCTCGCAAAATAAGATTTATTCACTTTCTTTCTAATTGTTACGCTTATTTTAATTGAGTGAAATCAGATTCTTTTTTTTCTTTCGTTTGCTTCGCCCCGACGGACGATGGGGGCGTGTATATATACTTTGCTACATTAGAAACTTTTAGTTAAGAGTACACTTTTTTCAGAGCATTTTAATCGAAAGTGTTTTGTCGAGGTAGATTTCTTTCTCAAAGTTTTTACGGGAAAGTGGAAATTTGCTTTTGCTATGCATGGAAAAAAAAAGAAAATAATCAGAGAAACCTTTTTTGTGCTTTGTCGAGGAAAGTTGGGAAGTATGTACACATTGCTTTAAAATAAATGACTTAAGTTTGTAATTTAATTCTTCGTTTGAATTGATTGTCTTGTTTTTTCCGTTGTGCGAACGAATTTCAGTCAGCAATTCGTTTACAGCTTGTAATTAATCTTTAGTGATTTCTTATATTGGAATTGATTTTGTAATGGTATCCAATTTGACTTTACGGCTTTAATTTTCATTTTAACAGCTTCCCTCGGCGCACTTATTTTCTGTGTTCACGTATACATGACACTGAAGAGATCATCATTTTAGTTTCTGCTAGTGTTTCCGTGCCTGTTCAGTCTAACAAACGTATAAGTAGTAGAGAAAAAAAAAGAACTGCAGAAAATCTCTTCCTTGCTGTTATAACCCCAAAAACATCTATAAAGTGACTGCGGTTATTGGGTAAAACCAACATTTATATTCAGAGCATCATATCCAAAGCAGAAAAAGATACTATTCGAGACTGATTTTAATTCCTATAGCAAGAATGGTTTTCGGTATCCGAGGGGATTAGTTTCAACTTTTTTTTTCTGCCTTCTTGTCTGTTAGAAATTACACTGAAACGATTTTGCTGGGTGGCCCATGTCTTGCCTTCTTCATACATAGCCTCAGATCTAAATTCATGGACGTGTGTGTTCGTATTTCACTTTGGAAAATCAACTTCTGAACAATTTTCATAGAATCGTTCACAATTGAGTGTACGGATAGGAAATTGAACGTGGAATAACTATCTCTGGCGACGCGAAGAGGGTAATATGCCAATTGATATGCATGAATCGTGTTTTGTACAACAAGACTTGGAAAACTTTTGTAATCGATATTGTGCGCTTTTGTGTATTCGATGGTGGATTGTGGCCGACAAGATATTTGCGGATACCATGGAATACTTGCTGTTTATATTACGAAAATTGTTTTGTTTATTTCTATTTATTCATTCCGTGATATGCAACGAATTCTGCTGTTTAAAGGAAACGAGAAGGTATATCGGAAGGACGGAATTATGAAAAAAGAGCCAAAAAGCGGCTCTGCTTTGAAAAAAAAAGAACAGCTACAGGCAACAAAGTATGGCCTTCTGAAGACATTTTTAGTGAATCATTGAAGGTATTTAGGTCTCTGATAACCTCCGATAACCATCTATTCGATAAGTGTAGAGTTTGGATATTTTAGCAACTACAACTGCACTGGTCGAAAAACAGTTACGGAGGCAGGTTGCTCAAAAAGCACACGAGGGAGTTTCGAGTATCACAAAGTTGTTCACAAATTAATGAATTACGTTACCAGCATACAATGTATTGTAGTTCATTGCCTGCCCCAAGTGTAAGTTGAATACCAAAAATGAATTCAAGCATAATGAATCGACAATATTCTGTAATGGGTAATTTAAGCGGGGGGGTCAACTGATATGTAATGATCTACTTTCGCAAGGAGCAGTCAACAAAATAAATTTTCATTTTCTAGTTTTGTAAAGAACTTTGAATGATGGAAAACGTATTTCTGTCCAGTGACAATTTAAAGATTAGACTACCACTGCGACCTCACCGTTACAATGTCATCTGTCATCTGAGCCTGAATTCAAATAAAATTGTAAAAAAAACGCTTACCGCTTACGGAAAGTACGTAAAATCCGACTCAAGTTAAAGCTTCTCTATTTGACATAGTAGTAACACATAGTAGTGCTAAGTGCTTTGCTGCAGCGTATCTGAAGGACTTTATGATGACTGACTTGAGCATGGCGAGAGCATTGGTAAGAGTCTTCCATTCGAGAAAATGAAAATTCTTTCAAAACATGTTTCAAACGTCTTAAGTTTCATCTCTTTTTTTAATGTTGAAACAACAAGCACTTGCAAAAACGAAATAAAATTCCAGCTTAAGTACATATTCATTGTATATTCATTATTTAAAAACTTGAAAACACACAACGGAGTCGGAACTTTTTCCCTGCTCATATAAACAGAAACACGTCGTGTTTCAAATTGTATCCCGTAAAAAGACGCAAGAGAGTATAAAACTTTGAATAAATACAAAATGAATTTAAAGTATAAATAAACGTAGCAATAAAATGGTTTAAATTTTCGAAAGGATATAACATTTCAAACGAAGAAATTGAATATAGCCATTAATCACCGAGGTAATTTATTCGGTTTTAGGATGAGAATGAAGTTTCGAATGCTTTTAAATATGAATTTACTTTTAAAATTCGTAGTGGAAATTCGTACCGAAAAATATCATAAATTTTACTCGTGAAATTAATTGCAGTTCAATTTACATGTACTTCGACATGTATTTATACATATTATATGTAACGTGAGAATGGTAATAATGTCCGGACGAATATTATTTATTGTTGATACACGGGTCTCAATATGAAAAATTAATTCAACCTATTCTTTCAACGATAACTCATAGTTTTTCGCAATGCAACTTTCTTCTGTTCGGTTTAATTTAAGCACTCACCCACATTGTTCGTATTTCATCAGAACTATTAAGTCTGCGAAATGCCCATACACCTTTTATTATGCATAAAGCTGTGTTGAACTCCTTTTGTTTTCATTCATATATATTCCACTTAAGCTGAATATATACATACACCTCAAACGAAGAACAATTTTCCATTTTTCTATCCATCAAAACTGAAAACGGATCGTGCTTGTAGTTCCTACTTTATTTTAACTTTTACTCGTCAAACTAATTAACAGAACGAAACATACCTTTGAATCACAAAGCTTTTTCATCATGAAATATGTGGTGTATTTTGTAATGCGGTTGTCAGAAACACAACATATCCTCTGTCTATTATTTATTTTTATTGCATTGGCGTAAATATATCAACATTAAACACTATTTACCGGAGTATTATACCGAACATTATTTTTGTGATGGTGTGCGAGGTGCGTGACGTCATTATTATTTACCTAGAGCTCAAAAGCCTACATTATGACACCGGGGAATATTGCCAGCATTAATACTCTTCTGTGTAATAAACATAAGAGTATTAATGCTGGCAATATTCCCCGCTATCATAATGTACTATTTTGGCGCAAACGATCAACTGATCGACATAATAATGTGGACTCTAGATAAATAATATCGCAAACTATGACAGAATTGATGTTCGGTATGTTATTTGCACTCGATTTTTGTGTAATATACACGAGTGTAAAACGCTGGCCATATTTACCGGCATCTTAATGTACTGTTTTTTCTCTCTCTTTCTTCTCTATTTTAGCATTGTGTCCAAGCACCATTACTGTGTTGTGTGTGATGTTTGTTTTGAGTCAGCGAAAACTAAACTTTTCATTTTGTTTAATTAAATAAACTCAACATACACACAGCAATATTTCACGCAGTCAACAACAAAAAACAGGAAAAAGTAAAGCGATCAGGAAGCCTTGTTAGATGATAATAAAGTGTTTTACTGGTTATTTACGTGTATTACTACAACAAACTTTCGGTATTTGGGATTTCATGTGTATTTTGTTTATTAAACAAATTTTCTATCAGAAAAGGTTCTCTTGGGACGAAAACATTTGGGTATTTATTTTATATAAAACTTTACACATTTGCACAAAGACTAACCTTTACACAAATTTTTTTTTATCCATTTCTGAGTTTCTTACATTTTCTGATGACGGTATTTTCAGCTTTTGTTGACTTGTGTTATAATAGCATTTATTAACTCATGGAATTTTATTCTCCCATACACACATACACACTATATGGAGTGGAGTATATTTTCATGGGCCGACGACGTCCTTCATTAATACCGGTATTCAGCCAAAATAAAGTAAATAAATCTACACGTAAATCGTATACCTTCCTCTCCGTATGACGGTAAAATGTGAATGGAATAATGGATCCGAATAAATGTAATGGGATTAACTATGAATAAATATAAGGGAAAGCAGATCTTATGGAATTTAAATTACTTAATTACTATTTTACAGTCATCTGGATTTGTTTTTCCGTTTTTTTTAAAGTAAGGCTTTGCGAAGGGAGGTCATGTCCTTGCAGGGATATAATAGAAAAGTACTTTTTTTAGTAATGTTGTTCAGTAATGTATCAGGGTTAAACCATCACAGCGAGAGAATTTTACGAGCCGACAATTTCTATCCTTACCATGTTAAGAGACGATTGGGTAGACACAACGCACTTCAAGCATGAGTGATACTCTAAATAGGGTACTGAAACTTGACAGTGTGTTATACAACTGTACAACACTGTAAAAAATCATTTCATACAAAATAGTACTCTATTTGGCAGCTGTAGACTATGATCACTTTTGCTTGAAGGGCGTCGGTAGACACCATGATACAAGATCTATTACCCTACATTAATTTGTCATAAAACAATACTAACTGCGATAGTTGATCGCTTAGTGTTTGCCGTCACAGTCGCTAACAGATCCAGATGACTAGATTATTATCCGATTGTGTGTGTTGCAGGAAACGTCAGTCATATTTTGACATGAATTTAGTTCAGTTGTTAACAGCTGATCCACTCATGCAAACTCTTTACTATATATGAAATAGACGCAAGCGCGTGGTAATGGTAAACCATATAAAGACATATTAGCAGTTTTGTTTGTTAGGGTGTACCAGCTGAAAATCAGCTGAAGAAAATTCATGACTAAGTTTCACTGTACCACTTTTTTGGTATCGCAGTTTTATAAAGAAACGAAAACAAAAACGTAACCATAGGAGAGAAAGTATTCAATTTCAGCAACATCGGTTAGATCACAGCGATTTCTCTCGGGAACTCGGGCGTTTTTCATTAAAAAAAAACTCAATTTTAGAAGTAGAATAGTTACAACAGAATAGTATAAAGTAATTCATTACTCACAACTGTTTGACAATCTCCAGTAACTGTCTTTTCGACAAGTGTAGAGTTTGTATATCTGACCAGAAGGCAAGGTATTCAACTACACTTTGCAAAAGACGGTCAATGAAGAAAGTTGCTAAAAAAAACGAGCGAGTTTGCAAGTATCACAATCAACTACGTATTCTGGTTTAGTGCCCCATCTGGATGTTAATGTCACAAAGGAATTTACATAAAATGAATGAAAAACTGCTATGTTATAGTCACCTTTCGCATGAGGCAGGCCATAAAGTTAATTAATTACTCAATGTTTCTGCTGGTAATCAGATTTAAAAATTATTTTCTCGGAAATAAAATTTCAAAGTGCATCATCACAATGAGTGAAAAAAATTCTTGTACACAGCGCAAATATAAATTGAATTCTCATAATTTGCTACATGTTTTGTCCTCGCATGAAAGATAGTCACACAGCAATTCAGATTTCCTAGAATTCATTTCAAAACACTACTGATATATTCCCGTTACATAAAGGATCACCACTGTTTTGTACGTTCTAAGAGATTATGCAATGCTTTGTGATGGTTTAAAAAGTAAAAATAAAAAATAAACTTTGTCTTTGTCATCTCTTCATGTATTGTTCTACCTGTTCTTTGAGCGTCTTGGCATTGGTCGGCTACCGTTGTCCGCATTTTTAGTTCTATATAGTAAAAATGTAATATTGTCAGATAATAATACTTTCTCGAGTTTTATATCCTGAACATTGTTAGATGTTAGATTTTTCAATTTTTACTAAAATTTAAGATAAAGCCCTGAAAGTTGTTAAATTTGGCTTCATCTTTCACAGTAGCTTTAATTCTGTAAAATGACATTTTCGAGAAAAAAATTTAAAAAGTCCTAGGGTTGCAAAAAAGAACAAATTTTTAATATTTTACGTGGAACAGGATAGCTTAATGGTTACGTACTAGCCATCCACCAAAAATGTGCTAGCAATTATTTTGCATTAGTAATGTCCTAAAGTTTAATCAAACTTAATACTTCGGTTAGTTGCAGTGTGGTTGGTGGCTGTAACGATGTACACACTGAATGACTCGTCTGACTTAACCCAAATACGATAAATTTGTGTGCATATGTCTAGCCTACATTTAGGCGAGATATCAATTAAACACAAGCGAGATATCAGTTAAACAGCTAACTTTACTTAGAGGGTTTTTGCATACCTGAGGCGTGGACATGTAGTCACATGAAGAGAAATCTAAACTTAATAAATTTGTAGCCTATATTTCTGATGATAATTTTATATTCGCATACTTATTGGAAAACGGTAACACATCGTTTGGTGCTGAAATACGTTAGTTTTCAAAATTATCGTCAAAAATGTAATATTATTTCGCCCAAATGTAGGCTATAAATTTGTTAAGTGGATATTATTCTTAAGCCGGCCTGTATAGTCCATGCTACACTTGTTATTTGTCTGTTAGGCTGTTAGTCTACCTCTATGGGGACCTCTAAACAGATGTAATATGTCAAAGATGGATGGATTTCATTATTCTTCAACTGCATTAAAGTAAGTGACATGCTGATATTATCTAAGACTTATTTTCCTTCTGTCTATTTTCGATATCATCCTATGTGTTGGGTAACATTCTTGCGTTGACATACTTGCAACATGCAATGCATTTTTTAACATACACGGACAAGTAAAATTTCTTATAAAAGTACAATTTATACTCCCAACGCTCCACAAGTGAAACAAATAAAATACAATATGCAGCGAATGCACTCTATTGTGCATAATGTATCTCATATAACCTAATTCCTAAGACAAAGGTTAATTTTCAACATAATGTAAAAGGAAAATGCATATACATTCTTCCCATTTATTAGTATGATAGTCGTCCCAAATGGGAGATACTATAATATTCCATCATTTATAAGCATTGTATTTATGCACTACATTGCAATTTTATGACCCAATTTACATTCTATGTAAAGCAACAAATCATCCAAATTTAACATGCATTGTGTGTATGTACGTACAAGAGTAACTCAAATTATATTCGTAGGTATCATCCATAAATGTTAATTTAGATTCTGTTTGTTCATCGTTTGCATGTGTGGTTTGCTTAATTACCACTGGAACTACACACACTATGTCCGAAATCTGTTATCCGTATTTTATATATAGATTATAATGTTAATTTGTAACGCCGAGGAAATCAATTTTCATTTGACACAATGTTTTAGCGAAAGTTTTTATTTTAAGAATTTTCTTACATTCCACAAAATACGCTGAGAATTATGCGCTAATTAAGTGACTGTCTATGCTTGCTAACCACCATCGGCGATGATGGAAGATTTTGTGTGTCAAACCTGACATGTATAACTGAAAATTTGTTTGACAATTTCAAGTAACCCTGAAACCTGACGTGACAGGTTTCAAAAATTCAGATTCAGGTCAGGTTTCTTCAAAATAAAAACCTGAACTGACCTTCATGAAGTCTCAGGTAAACACATTTTTGACCGCGGTCGACAGATTCCGAGTCCTATCACAAATATCCGTCTCTGTATAATCCTTTTAATCCATCCATTCTGTTTAGCAAATGAAGCCCTAGATTTTAGAAATATAAATTAATCTAGTTATTAATTTGTTAAATGAAATTTTGTGGATTACGAGTGCAAACCACATAAACACTGAGTGTTAACAGTGTCAAGAAAATAGTCATAGGTGCCATAGGTGTAAAGTATATCAAGAATATATTCAATAATCATTTAGCCATGACCTCTGACATTAACATGGCCATATTGTAAATGAATTTACTGAGGGATTTTGTTGTTTTGTTCAACCACCCCCGTTATTTTCATTCAGACGGTAGCATAACGTCTTTAGAATAATTTTGTACGAACGTCTTCATAACAATAAATCCAAATTCGTTCGATTCAGTTCATTCACACAGTTTAGTTCTCGTTATTTCCTCGTGAGTATGAATGTTTTATGACCCGATGGTACCTTTATGATTAGCGTTTACACGTGAAATGTTATAGTTAATATAGGAGTTTGCAGGCACTCCTTGATATGCAATAATGACATGCTGTATGACGGGTTTAAATAGGCACGTCCGTTCTTCTGCCTGTCTCGATGATATAATGAGCCTTCAAACATTTAAAATGAAAAGTGAAGTTTGTGGCATTCGTTTCATTAAGCTGGGTGGATTCATGAATTTTTAATTTGGATTTTTATTGCTGCGAAAATGAGTAGTTGGGACCCACATAACCCAATTATACAATTTTATTTGTTAGTGGAATATTTAAGATCTGAAGGGTGAATTGATTCGAGTCCATATTGTCACTTAATGTTACATTTACGCTGCAACGATTATTCCAGCAATAATATTTCGACGAAGATGTTCCTTTCCTCTGTTTAATTTAACTGCAAATGCAGAATAACACAAACAAAACGCATTCACTGAGAAATGGTCTAAAAATGGGGTGCGCAAAATGTTAGTGTAAATCTGTCCATTGTATGCAGTATGCAGCCAAGAACCCGTGACGGTGTATATTTTTCTGACAAATTTGTTTTTCTTTGCAATTCTGAGCCATAATACACACCTTTCCCTTTGATGTCATTGAGCGTGAGAAAACTTTTCTCACACGCTAACGAGCTATTACCTTCATTCCCGAATTCCAACACCAAAACTATTCTGGACATGGAGCAATTACTATAACCATAGCTACAGAGAGAAACAATTACACCGAACGTCTTGTATGCAAAGCTACTACTTGATACTGATGCTCTTCTATTGATATCGCATGTTTACATGTGAATGTTCAGTAGAAAATTAGGGAAGGTCTTGTGTTGGAAAGGATATTAAGTTCTATCATAGCAAAACGCGTTATATCTACCACGATTCATATGATGGTAATTTCTGGTACACTCGTCTTCGCCTCGGATTGACAATCGTACATCAGTGAAAATAGCTAGGTAGATAAATAACTATTCGATATGCAAATACAAGAAAAATTTAACGTTGACTTCAATTTTCAATACAATATTTCACATATAGTGGTGTCAATATACATAAAAACTTGTCTCACGTTTCAAAACTTTCGAAAGGATCTCTGATATCTCCTTTTAAGCCAATATTATTGAATATGTGAAGCGCATTTATGCGATATTCATGCAATATCCTCTCCAGTTTTAAAGTCATAATATTCGTTATGTCGAATGCATATCGAAAGGTGTATGGAATGGTTATAAGAGTCGTCGTGTGTGATGTGTGTGTAATAATACCCCATCATAACCCATACATAACATGTATTTTTATTCATATGCATTCGCGTATAAAAACGGGATATGAAATGAATGCATATTTCTATTGTGAAAAGTTGCTGGAAGAGCGCATGCAACTTTTTTTCTGAATGGACTCTTTTAGTCAGAAAAATGTACAATCTTGAAAATGTTAGATTGTTTGGCACAAAAAGAAAATATTTATTTATTTTTCTGTGTATACGCGATTATGTTGCAGCTTCTGAACTGTTTTGAGTGCAGCGAAAAATTCATTTATTTTGTGTCCATGACCGGGCTGTGATCGTGACAGCAATGAAATCGTTGCCTTAGATATATAGTTATGAATACTATCGTTCGTTAATATGTAGATTGTTATCTTGTAAATAATTCGGAGGGATTCTTTTGAATTTCGACTGACCGAAATCGGCGCTGTTTATTCCGGGACTTTTTTATACATGCCTTGGTGCCTAGGCGCCAAAACCAGTCTCAGATATTTTTGATCTTCCATACATGGCTGGTTGTAAGTGGCAGAAAGTCGAAAAAGGGGGTTTCGTAGTCCGGATCTCATTTCCGTAAGGTAAAGAGGACATGGGCGTTTACGGGTTCGTTGGAAAGCTGAGGTTGAGAATTTCTGGGGCAAATATTAACTTCATAAAATTTGATGATAAATTGCCGAAAATATGACTTCCGGAAAATTTATCAAAATCGATGTAACCTCAGTGAACTTTGATGAGTGCTGTGACCTCACTAATGCAATTATTTGATTATTTGATATTATGAATGTGGAGGACCTCAGCTTTACGGCGATCCGCATATTTAGTAGTTTGGCAGAGTGAAACACACAGTTTTCATCTGTTACGTAGTTATGTGCCAAACTACTAAATATGGTTATCGGTGTAAAGCTGAGGTCCTCCACATTCATAATAAGTCATAATTTAATCAAATAATTGCATTAGTGAGATCACAGCTCTCATCAAAGTTCACAGCGGTTCTCTAGATTTTGATAAATTTTCCGGAAGTCATATTTTCGGCAATTTATCATCAAATATTATGAAGTTAATATTTTCCCCAGGAGTACTCGACCTCAGCTTCCCAACAAACCCATACACACCCGTTTAATCGCCACCTTACGGAAATGGAATCCGTACAACGAAACCCCATTTTTCGACTTTTGGCCACTTACAACCAGCCAGTTATGGAAGATCAAAAATATCTGAGACTGGTTTTGGGGCCTAGGCACCAAGGCCTAACTAGACATAAAAAAGTTCCGGAAAAAATAGCGCCGATTTCGGTTCAAAAGAATCCCTCTAGTTAGTTATTGCGCTTATTTCGCATGTTTTTTTCGGTCAGATGTGAACACACGTGAATCTGATGCTGCGTGCGAAAAAAGCCCTGTAATAGGGCGTAATAGGCTGCGTGAGTATCGAATATGTTCACTGAATTGAATTTGAAGAGTTGTGGCATTTGAAAGTCTCAATAATTACAATTTAAAAAACTATACATAAACGACTCGACGAGCCATTTTGAACGAATATAAAACCTTTTTTAAATTAGTTTGGAATCACCAAATAAAAAAATAGTTATTTATCTACCAAGGTAATAATATGAAGGTATTCTTTCGCACCAGCATACCTACCATGGTAGATACAACATTTTTCGCAATTTCGGGACATAATCAACATTTCCAATGCAAAACCTGTCCTACATTTTGTACCAATATTCACGTCTGCATTACACATTACAATCCGATGTAAAGAGACTCGTTGAATGAAATCAAGTAATCAACGCTTCAACAATACGATAGGTGAATAATTGTGTGACTCTGTAGCCGAATAGATATAGTCGTTGCTTTGTATTCAAAAAAGTGTTGGTGTCAGGGGTTCGAATTCTGGTCAATGCAAGATTTTTATTTATAAAAACTCAGTCTTCGTACAGTACAGTGAACAAGGAAGTACACTGAAATAAATACCTTCAAAAGGACATTAAATGGATGCATGGAAAGGTAATGATTATGGCCCGGAATTACGAAAAAAGGTTTTCGGATGAACTTATGGTACTTATGGTCCAGTAGAGGAATGTAAGGAGACGTGCTCACATTAAGCTCCATTAAAAGATCTCTTCACATTTAAGATCTCATAAATTCCTTTCGGAAGGGTCCATTATGGAATGAGTGAAAGACTTCTCAATTTCAAAGAAATTATTTCAGCACTATTCACACTAGCCACAATTTTAATTTTAGTTTATTTTACAAATGAGGCGAGAAAAAATCCATTAACATTTCCATCCTTAAAACCAAAACAATCGAAATCCGTTTATAACTTCATTTAACTTCACTCTTTAATCTAATAAAAACAGCAAAAACGTGCTCGTGCAATACCATAAATTTAATTTGTGAATTTTGAAGTCATATGTAAAGTATATGCACGTACAGAGTCCAGCCATATATATACAGATTTGAATCCAGTTCGAGCCAACCAATATCCACTTTATATACACATGCATGCAATAATATATGAACAGTATAGTCTACCCCCTTATAAAATAATATAATTTTTCATTTTAAATGTGAAGTGATTTTAATTGTAATTTATTATTACCAGCATGAATTCGAAGCAATTCAACATATTTAACAACGATTTATATGTGTTTCCACATGTGTATAATATGTATATAATACAACACACATCCACAGCAAGTAGTTACTCATTTCGTCGTTGTTGTTTTTTTTTGTATATTCGGACATTGAGTTAATGTGGTTGATTCACTGATGCCGGTCGGATGGCCTGGTTAAAATTTAGAGGAAATTTTCAAAATATGCTCATTAAAAGTGTTTAAATTATGGTAAATCAGCAGGTTATTTTCTCGTCACTCGAACAGTTTGTTAGCGACCGTTTCGATTGATACCGCGAAAAAAATTTCCTATTACGAACGTTTTCGGTGCTTATCAATCGATAGGCGTTAGCAAGTCTAAAAAAAATTTCACCACTCGGCGAATTAGCAAGTTCTAAGGATATCTCAACTAACCTACCGTAAATCTTAACAGTTGGCCATACTTTACGCAATCCGAACTTGACCGGAACCTGAAATTTCACGTTCAGGTTTGACTCGAATCTGACCTGAAGCTGAAATTTTCTGGTTAGATCAGTTCAACCCACGATTTCAGGAAGATCACTGAGAAAATATTCCTAACGATCAAAAGGCAAAAAGCGTTTTTATCATCAGAGATTTTGTCCTTACTATCTGCTTCTGATTCCATCAGTTACAAACGGAAAACTGAACGTATTAGCCCTCTCGATGCTTCGCAAGGGACTCGAAAAACTTCATCTACAGCACAAAAAGCATTAGGAAGTTTTTACTTTATTTCAATGCATTCACACAAAAAATTTGCAGAATAAATTACCGTTGATGAGCATTCCAATTGTAAACTCAGCACAAAAAGCACTCATTCTCCGCACACACTGCATACCTCATACCAACGATAAAAATGTATATTTTAAATTAGCTACAGCACATAAATGCTTCAACACATTAACCGACAAATTTGTATTAATGAAACTCTTGCATCACCATATAAACATATTACAAGTCATGTCATTGTGTATGCATTTAATTAATACGATCTGACAAGCTTCTAGTAATTTTCAACCGAATTTGATTAAGCTGATAAATTTTTGGTTAATTAATTTGTTTAGTGACATTCATCCGTTACGTGTATGTACAACTCTCTGTTTCCATATTACTATACGTCTTGTCTCAAGCATACTTATTAGTTGGTTTATATTGTAATCCATCTTATATACACTATACAACAGGCACACATATACCGTATAGTAACACTCTTGTGAGTAGGAATATTATCGTTGATTAACTTAACGTATTTCCCGTTTAATCAAATAGCTTAATTTTAACATTTACATTTGAGATGTGATACATTCTCATAGATAGATATGTGCTCTCGGTTGTTTATTTAGAATATTTATGCCATTTGAGATTTCAGCGTATCTTTCGCCGACATAATAAATCTTTCATGTCTTGTTACATACATATCTCTATTAGCATTTAAAGTTAATTCAATCGTTTTAAGTATTTGTATTTATGCAAATTGTCTCTTAAATACCGAAAACTTACATTGTAAACGGGTTCTTTACATTTGCATGTTCCATAAAGTAATTGATTTTAGGGGTAATTCTTCATATATAGACTGTATCTCATTCTCTAGCTCTACCAAGAGCTCTACGCAACAAAGTGGAGGAGACTTATTACATTTATTTCGAGAAATTTGTTATCGTAAAATTTTAATTATTAAAAACGTCGTTGTTGGGGAGATAAGATTTTGATCTACGACGGAACGTTTATATACTTTTTCATACATGCTGTGTTTGAACAGTTGGTGGTTAACGCGAGTACTTACAATAAGAGGGTTATTCCGTCAAAAGTTACGACACATTTCCACTTCCCTTTTATTTTTAATTATGACAACCAAAATTGCGTAAATGTGTGGATATTGAGAATGAGAATGAGATAAATGTCATTTTAAAGAGAAACTCACAGCATTTCAGCATTTCTCTACCCTTAGGCTTGATTTTCACTAACAAAAAACACACTCCGTATATACTTTAGTCAATAGGAAAAAGGTGTGGTTTAAGTAAACAGAGATGCTTGATTTCCACTTACAAGAAAACCATTTCCTTTTCCCTAATTTTCTCAAATTTTTTTTTTAAAAATTCTTTTGGAAAATTTGTGAAAATATAGGAAAACGTTTTCCCAATGAACGATCTGAGCAGACGATTTTTAGCGTATTTCAATACTGTCACTATAAGTGCAAAGAGCAAAAGACAATAAATAAGCCAATGAAACTAAGTCATTAGCCTTAAGTGAGAGAGCTTGAACCAATCAGATGGAGATGATAGTATTTAACTTACAGTAGAGAACTGTTACTGGTATTAACACAAGGAAAGACTTTTACGCTCACTTAAGTCAACACAATGTATCGTATTTCTCGATTATTTCGTTTTATCATCTTTCTTGTCGTATTACTGTGTGGAATCCACACATCTTCCGCATGAACTGTTTCAAATAGTTAGCAATCATTCAGTGTCTCAGTACGTATAAACCGAATACGCCCTAACTTGAACATCATAAAACGATTTGTAAAACCGTTCACCTTTGAACCGCAACAGACGGTATAAACAAACATATCGTCAATTATCGACTTTGAAGTAAGTACTCAAGTAAGTAGGTATTTCCAGCGGATTCTTTTACTTGATTAGTTTTAGTAAATGTACCTTGGAATGTACTAAAAAAAATTTGGCATATTTCGTTGCTTATTTCTGTTATCACTGATGATAGAATAGATGACATACTCGTCTGTAAAAGGCTAGATATTTTCTAAAAATGCTTGTCTTATCGAGATTGTTGTTATTAGGATAAAAATTTACGGAGACCCTTCAATAGTATCTCTAATCAAACAATGCAGAAGCACCCGGATGGGGATTCTGTATTTCGAAACGCCCATAAAAATGTCTTTTTATTTACTTTTGAATTAGTACAAAGAATATTTTTGGTGGAAAATTGCCTATTTTAAATATATAGAATTCCACACTAAATGCATAAACAAGTCGCTGAAATTACCGTCATTGGATATATATAAGAAAAGATTTCACTCCTTTAATACCTCAATAACTCTACATACAATACATTATTCAAACGAACTCATCCATACACCTTGGCATTAACTTAAAACCCTTTAAGAGAACTGAATAATGGAACCTTCACCCTCCGAAAAAAAGCATCATTCTACTTTCACTGCTTATGTGTAAGACATTACAATGTAGAGGGAAAAAAATATAAATTTAAAATTGTTTGGGGACGAAGACGTAGAGACATTTTTATTTATTTATTTCTCTTTTTTTTGTCGATTTGCAGGGATTTACACTCTTATTCACATACCGTGTGTTGTTGGTAACTTTTCGTTTCATTCCGAAAAATGCTTAACAGACAAAACACTCGTTTATACGGTTGTTCTGGTGTCGATGCTTAGATTTGTTTTTTTTTGTTTTGTTTCTATTTTCCTAAATTGCACGAAGTTTTCCAAATATATTTCCACAATATTAAGGATTTGATTTGATTAGTTTACAGCACTGTAAAAACGTAATATTTCTGGCTGAAATAAAAAGCTTTATCTCGGCGATAAAAGTGTTGAACAGATGAATTCACAATCGTGCTATTTCAGTACTAGTTTGGGAAAGATCTTTGTTAAGCGTTAACATACTCATGTGTTAACTCAAAAACAGAGTGTCAATGAACATGAACAACGGTTCAAAATTAGATTAAAGAGTGTTCGATGGTTGGATCCCCAGACGGAGCAGAAAGAAGGGTGAATCGTGCTACTCGGTTTTTACACGTTACCGAAGAAGAAGCCAATTTTAATCGTATTTTCAGCTTTTGGAATTATTGAGGTGGTATGTTGGTTCCACCACTCCACCATCTTCCCAGTTCTAGAATTTAGGATTATGAAGGATTTCTGAGGTTTTCTTGGGAACTCTTCTTGACTTTTGGGATAATTGAATAAGCAATGTATTGGTTCTCAAAATTCCATAGCCCCACATGATCAACCATCGTCCCACTTGTAAAAATCAAGGAATTTGAAGGATTTATGATCTTTTTTGGATTCTCTTCTGGATTTTTTTGGAATTATTGAGGTGGCAATGTCTTGGTACTCAAAATTCGACCATGATCCACCATCTTCCCAGTTCTAGAATTGAAGAAATTTAAAGGATCTGTAAGGTATTTTTGGAGTATCGTCTTTACTTTTGAGGTTGTTGAGATGGTAGAGATGGTTGTTTCCAAAGATTTCATCATTTTATGGCCGTGGGTGGTTTTTGTTAAATTTTGTTTTTTATGAAAAGGGTCAACGTCACAGCGTCTGCTACAATCTCCGCTTGTTTCTTATCAAATCTTTTTTTTTTTATTTTATGGCTGCGCTGTTTTGTGAATATTTGATGGTTGGTATCCAGTAGCTAGTCAATTACGTTTACAATTTACAATAAAATTGCAATCAAACGAATGAAAGTACTTAAATACCTAAAGTATCTAGCAAACAGACAACAATTGAATGAATTGTTACGGGGATTAATTTTCAATTAATTTCAAAGTATCCAGCTGTATAATAAAAATTAACTTTTACGATATATAAATGTGCGCTTCAATAAACCACCCGAAATAACCAACCAAATCAAAATTTTTAACTGCAAATAATCTCGTTTTAATTTCCTCTTGCCGCTCACCTACAGCAAATCATCCAAATTCAAAAAAATAATAATCCTGAAGACAAATAATTTCATCTCAAAATTTTATTGCAAATAAAACAGCAAAAGTCCCACAATATCCGAATAAAAAACGCATTCATTATAACTAATGGCCCATTCGGACTATATAAACAAAAATGTTGAATAATATGTTTAATGCATGTCCGAACACAGGGATTGAATATTGAGAGTGATTTAATGAATATTGTTTTTATGAAAATAAAAAGTTTATAAAAAAAAAGAATCAGTGTTCTGTTGCGCCTTTTTTCCAATATACTACACACCAGCCGCTTAAATATTGCGTATTTCACATGAACATACAACATTTGTTGCTGTTGTTGCTTTTAAACGATTTCCATTAATACACAACATTTAACAAATTACCTCATTTAATACTTTGATAAACACTTAATGTGAATTTGAATCGGTTCTTTTTCTGGGCGAAGAAGACGAAGTAAAAAAAAATTGAATAAAAGGAAATCTATGTACTTATACATTATGCATAGCATTATTTAACTTTGATGTTAGACAAGAATGCCATTAATTAAGATTATTTATCAATGTATTGGGTGAGCTAAACAAAAATATTGTGAGTGCTGTATATATACATATAGACAGATGTATACAGATAGATGGATATGACCATAATTTGATACATTCGGAATCCAATAAGCTGATAAATGAAAATAAAGAATGAAAGTAAAACGCAATATATTATGGACTTTCAAGAGAAAATTAGTGTTTCGTTGTAATATAGATTTTGATTTGAAATAATTTCTACATCAGGGTGGCCTGTGTCTAAGCCTCGACCTTAATCCTGTCATTCAGATTGATGAAGATTTAGTGAAGCAAAGACGTCAGACATATTCAATGGATGCAGATCGACAATAGCTAGTTGTATTTTCTGTAGCTAAAGGTTTTTATGAAAACAATAAGTAATTTTTGAGGTAATTTTCGATTAGAAATGGGTACACCGGTACACTGGCAATAGTTATTGGTTTACCGATGAGAGAACATAGGAAAGTGCAACAAGAGCGCAGTGGGGGCAGGCAAGTGTTTTAAATGTGTACAAGTGGTGTCATTATTAGTTGTTCTACACGAGTAATTCGTTACGATATGTCTCGTAAAAAAGATCATCCACAAATCCATTCAAATTCTGTTAACTAATTTATGCTGAGTTATTAGTCACTTTTCTCGCCAGTTCACTAAAACTGCTATGATACATCCAAGTATTATCAAGGTAATTCGCAATAGAGCAAATTCCTATTGTCAAAATAATTGGCGACTACTTCACGTTGGTGTGCGGGAGATAAATTACAAATTTTATAAAACATAAAACATTCGACCACTGTTTCGATCTGAGAGAAATTTAAATACGTCTTTTGACGTTTTGCATTAATATGCAGTTCAAAAATACCATTTCTCATCAGGCCATGACGACAGTGGTACTTTATAGTGCTCTAAGAACACTATACCAATTTGCACACGAACAAGTCTAGTGAATCATAGTCGAAATGAAATTTCGACTCATCACCTAATTTGCTAACTCGTGACCAGTTCGTGGTTTCTTACATGTGGTCTTGAATTTCGAGCCATAAGTGAATGCAAAAATTAGACACGGTACCGTTGAACGATTTTTTTTTTTTAAAGCATTTAGACTAAGTTCCAATATCAGCGAAATCAGTTGAATGAATCGGGAGTTACTAATAAAGAACGCGATTCAAGATTCCAATGAAAATTTTACTTGAATATCTAAGCGAAAGAGGAGTGGAGAATACACTCTTTGGAATTGAATAAAAGATTGAGATCAATGCCAAGCAGAAAAATAAGTTACAATTGTTTGTAGTTATCGTAATCGAATGAGTGTGCAAAATTATCGAAAAAATAATGTGCAAATTGAGCTTGTTAATGTAAACGATACATTTGGTTCAACAAATACGTTCTTAGCGATGCGGACAAAACTAAATCACAACCAAATCGTCGAAAAAAAAGAAAGAATTTATTTACACACAAAAAAATCCCGCAACGTTATTAAAATGTTTTTCCCGAATAAAATAGGAGCGAAAAGAACACACACTCATGGAGGAAAACCTACTAGAAGAAGAATATTAAATTTCAATACCCAAGTACCGCATATGTGTATTTGCAAATTGTGACTGGAATTTATACATGTAACCTGTTTTTTAAATAATTCAGTCACATCTACCCTATATATGAACGTTACACCATAGATACACTACATGTGTGCTGGCAGTATGTTCAATTTATTGTTATACACGCACCCCATTTTGTCGGGGAAAAAAAACCTTACCAACAAATCCTATTTAAGTGTATTATGGAATGTTACTTGAATGCGATATGTTTAATGAATTGAAATCTGGGTAGATTAAGTGTAAATATTGATAAATACAGCGTTGATAATAGTGAAGTAATTCCAGAATTTAACGTACATACATTGTCACATTCTATGTTCGATTTCCGATCGAAATGATGTGCACATATTCGAAAATGTTTACGGAAAAAGTTGTGGCTGTGAAACTAATAAAAAATTCATCGGATATGCGACAGACAAGCAAAAAAAAACTCAGCTGTGCAACTTTAAATTATACTATTGATACGACGGGAAATGCACGTTTCTCGAAACGAGTACAATTTTATGAAAACTTAAAAGTAAAATTTACAAAACTTCATTTTAAAATTGTCCCAACAAATTGCTGAGACACACGAACAAACTATGTTTAATACAAACTTTGTGCGCACTTTTTGACGAACCTTAAGAACCGGCATAAGTTTATCCGCAGTACAAGGTAAACTTTTCTTCTATCTGAATCAAAACAATGTACTATACCAGTGTACCAACCTTATTGACGATATGGAGTCTAGTTCAAAGTTCCAGGCAGTTCATTGATGTAGTCCGAAAGTGTCGGTTTCGCTTGACTTATTTTTTTATCAGTTTTTTGACAATTGTAGTTTACTTGACTACACCCCAAAGACTTTAGTATGTTGAAGTATCTAGTGCTGAAATATAACGATTTTGTCGCTCATTTCCGATCACTATAGGCAAAACGTTGTTCCTAACTGACGCAGAATGCTTCAGCAAATTTGATTGCTTAACTCGTCTCCGGCTCGCGCTGGAAATCTCTCATTCGCTCAAAAGACTATTCAGAAAACTGCATTTGAGACCATTCCAATTTCGAAAAGCTTTAAGTTACGCGACATTTTAAAATATCTAACTCAATGATAGCACTGAGTCAAGGGTGTTTGTTGAACTCGTTCTAATAAAAGTCTTATTTTATTCAAAAACTACTGGAAATTGACCGGCTTTGCATCATCAATTTATTAATTATTTTCTTAACGACATCTCACTATCAATTCTCGTAAAAAGAGATCGGTAATATTGGATTTCTTTTATTTGACCATTGTTCCATTAACGATGGTATATAATTGGAGAACACAAAACGTTTTAATTGAAAACTCCAATGTTCGATTGTTTTCAGTAATAATTTCTTCATTCTTTTCTTTAGATGAAATCATTCTCGATTTCAATTTAACGTTATGCGAAGAACTAACTTACAATTTTGTTGCTCAATCAATGAATTCAAACAAAACGAAACTAATCCATTCGATTTATATCATAAAATTAAGTTCACCTGATGTATTTCATAATTACCCCAATTTCCGTAATACATAGTGATGGAATCCCATATTGAGATCCATGAGTATCTATTTACAATCAGTATGAAAGTACAAAAATGTATGAAATTTCTCGAAGATTTCTCAAAAGTAGTTACTGTCATAGACGACGACCTTATCATTTTTGTCGGTCGATACTGATTACATCTTTATTGCGGTCACCGACTGACACTCATTGTTTGTCAGGGGGTTGTAGCGATATGAAACACCCATTTTTCAACATTTCCCATTTTATGCTTGAACTTTTATAAGAGATGACAAGAGACCGTTTCCGGTAGGTCTGGCTTCTGAACGGTAGATTACTTTTTAGAAGAAATAGGCAGCACCAAATTGGTATACCTACACAGCTGTCATTTTTTTTGCATAGATGGATTCTAGAGTTATCAACGCCAAAGTGGACATCAACGACAGACACTGAATCATTTATTGTCAGCATATCTGATTCACCAGTACGGTGTGGGCCAATGTACGATTTCCTGGCTCTACGCTATAGGCCTTGGTTAACTGACCTGGATCTGTGGTATACGTGGTAGTGATATATGTTTCCCTTTTCATTTTTTGCCTCCACTTAATGTTGGTGTAATTGTAGGAGCAAAGTACCATACGTCCAATAAAAAATAATCCCTTTGTATGGCACACTGTTCTGGACACTTTTCATGAAAATCCTGGAACATTTTTTTGATCAGACGAAAGACAAAACGTAATTGAATAATATACAATGTCGTCCAATCAACATATCGTCCCAAAAATAGAAACAGTTTTCCTGAAAATCCATTTGTAAGTTAGTTACAAAGTCCATAATAGAACATAGCATATTTTCTGGTCCTATTGGTATTCAACTAACCAGCCTTCCAATAAATCACGTATTTATGGTGCATTATATAGCCCATGGTACCAGCGATTGTATTCTATTTTTTGTTGTTGTTGTAGGTCTTGTACTCAGATTGGTGAATAAACAAGAAGTAAAAAAGACGAGATAATGTAATATAAAGGCAATGAAGAGATGGTAGTCATTTCGATACTCAATCTTATGCTTTAGCAGTATAACGATGATTATCACAAAATAAGTTTTATATACACTCAATGTGATGAGTTAGAAGAAAGAAAGAAAAAATTCTGTGTCGTTGTTGTTGTTGTTGTGACAAACATATTGATTGGTTATATGTGCCAGGATTTAATGGGGGATTTTCGTTTATGTTTTATGTTTTACAATTTTCGTTTGTCATTTGAACGATTAATTTTATTTTAAGCTATATGGGTGCTGATGATACATGTCGTGCATTCGAAATTTTCGGGTTTTTTTATTAGACTTTGTTTATCGACATTTTCTCTCTATCGTTTTTTTATATGGCTGTTTTGATAATTTCCAGATTTATATATAAAATGGAATGTTGTATTATATGATGGGGAAAATTTTAATTAATTATCACACACCAGTTTATGTTTTGTGTTACAACTAAAAGATATTATCGCTTAAAATGTTAAACCCTAAAATAAAACCACCGAAAAAAAAGAGTCATTCTCTTTACTTTATCTTAAGCACAATGGGAACACCGTACCGTATATTATGTATATATATACGATTTCATTCATAAGAAATATATATCTATCTGTACAGAATTCAATGTTGCTGTGGGGAACCCGTCTAATGATTATTTTTTTTATTATGACATAAAAGTGTCTAATACAGAGATTGAATTTAATTTCCCATGCATAAAATGTAACATACATACGTACGTATATATATACATATATCGTACAAATATCAAGGTATATAATGGTTAAAGGAACAAATGTATCTACATTCCATACATATATATATGTTCCTACATCAGTCGAGTCTGTTCTCAATGGTATGCTAATTTATGATCATTAATTCAAGACAATTTTAAGTCTCGGATGTTATCATAACTGACAAGAATAAGATATCTAATGTATGGTGTTATCATTTAGCGTTTCTATGCGGATAATGACAATAATATGTGAAAATTTCGGAGAATGTAGACGTTCTGGTGTGTATGACTGATGAATGAACGAATGACTTATATAATATCCAGAAAATGTATAGCATTAACTGTAGAGGTATGCAGACATGCTAATTTATGCGAATAATTACATAATCTGGATGTCTTTTGTTGGGAATGATTGGATGATTATAATTTTATAACACATATGCAGAAAGTAAAATGGAAAAGACGTCTTGTACGTGTTGATGGAAAATCTACAGCTACATAAATATGCTTTTTCTTTTCGGATTTTCCCAGACATATGACTGATTAACTGTTGATGCTTGAAAAGAGTATTTTAAACGAATAATTACTTCAGGGATAATGGGGGACGTTCACAAATGACACGTCACGTTGAAGACATGCCACAAATTTTGTGATTTACAGAATTTGCCGAACAAAAACTGAATTTACGGTGAATACCATTCTAAAACCAACCAATCTAAGAAGTTTGAGTTTGTTTTGATAAAATTAACATTCACCAGGGTGGAAAATGTCAAATCACATTATTTATTATTAAATTTATTAAATAAGGCGTATGACTAGTTACCCAGTCATACTGCACTTAGGCCGCCTGTGGGCCCATTGTGCTCACCCTTTTGGAAAAATAAATTTATAAAAAGTTGGTGCCGACGTGCACTGCATATGTATTTAGAGCGGAAACTTTCCATACTACAGGTATGTAGTGAAGAATATCCCTTCAGTGCACTATTTTGATGTTACCGTATGTTAATGGTGATGTTACCCAAGCAATTATACCTACAAATGTACAAATGCTCGGCATTGGCACCTGGAGTGGGTGTGTAGTAGTAATTACACAAACAAACGATTACGTGGAACGCTTACTAGCGAATATTCCTTCTGGAACTCCAATTGCTATTAACAAAGCTCGACTTGTTCTCTTTTACATAGCTCGACTAGAAATTCGTCGTGTACCGACAAGGCCTGATATGTTCAATTTCTACTTAGCTCGACTAGAGCCGTGAATTTTGTCGTGAGACAGGGCCCGACCAGGGCTTACGTTTTTTTTTTATTATTATTATTATTACATAGACCGACTAGGGACGTTTGTTACACAAAACCCGACTAGGGTTTCGTTGCATAGCTCGACTAGAACTATTTTTTGTCGCGAGACTAAGCCCGACTTGGACACGATGTAATTAATCGCTATAGCTCGATTAGAACTATTTCACCGTGAGACAAAGCCCGACTGGGGCATCGTTTAATTCATTTCATAGCTCGATTAGAACTATTTCGCCGTGAGACAAAGCCCGACTGGGGCATCGTTTAATTCATTTCATAGCTCGATTAGAACTATTTATTGTCGTGAGACAGCTCACAATGAATTTAGGTTATAAACCCGAGAAACCAAAAGTCGAAATGAAAACCGCATGACCACAAACAAAAGAACAATGAACTTCTTTGTACGCACCACTTTTATACAAAAGCAAACGAACATGACACATGAATACTTGTATAAAATCACAGCAAAAAAAATAGACAAGCACAGGAAAACAAATCTAAATGGACTAATTATATTGTTGAATTACAATTATTGAATTACAAATTCACAAAATCAAAATTTTGTAGCACAATGCAAGACGAAAACGCATTTTAGAGAGCGACGTAAGAACACGTCCCTTCTCCATGCCGTCTCTACTCGACTCTAAATCACATTAAGGGTATTCCAAGTCTCGAGTATATTGAGTATAAATCGTATAAATGACAACTGGCAACGATTTTTTTTTAATTTTTGCTCGACGAATTTTCGTCAAACAAAATGCCAGTGTGTAGCTTACGATCTCCAGACTCCAAAAAAAAGTTTTTTTTATATATAATCGACCATCTCGTGTTTTCAAAGCATTGTCATTCGGGAGATATTTGTCCAATTGAAAAACTAATCACTTTATCGGACAAATTGGTATTTTCTTTGATGAAAATCTGTAGAGTCAAAATTTATTATTTTTCTGTTGACAGTTGTCATTTATACGACTTATCATGGCCCTACGTTAGTGAAGGGCTGTGACGCAAGTCCTTTCACACTGAAAAATTTGACTTTTTTTTCCGTAGGACTGAGGAATATATATACACAACTTTTTTGACGTTTCCCCCTCCGCTTCTACTACCACCCACTTATTTGAAAGAAACTAATTTGAAGGAATTTTCATAAAAGCTTATAATTTCGGAGCTATGAGCGTTTAAAAGACAAATTTATAGAGTTTCAAATTTCAGTTGACACGTGTTTCAGTGTTTTCACCAAAAATCTACCATTTGGGAGCTATAAGCGTTTTAAGTGCGAGCTATGTCAGCCATAACTCGAAAAATACGGCAGATGAAAACCTCGTGTAAAAGACAAAGTTATAGACTTTTAGATTCTAGTCGATACGTGTTTCATGGTTCCCCTAAAAAGTCGCTTATTTGGGAGCTATGAGCGTTTTAGGTGCGAGCTATATCAGCCATAACTCGGAAAATACTGCAGATAGAAAGTTCGTTTAAAAGACAAATTTATAGAGTGTAGGGGTTTGGGCGATACTTCATATACTCGACTATAAACTCAAGACTTGGAATACCCTTATTAATTTACGGCTGTCCTTGTCACATACGCTCGCGAAGTAGTAAAACCAATAAACGAATTAGTGACATTTTGAACACTGAGAATTAAAAGATGTTCGTCACTGTTTTCAAATATTAATTCCGGTAAATTTACGGTAGATTTTAACTTCCGTCGTATATTTATTCAATGAATCGATTTCCCAATTAATATGTCCTGCGTTTGAAGCAGTAGTTGGCTATTAAAAATGAACTGTATTGAAGAGACGTTATTTAATATTTATGAACGACTTTATTTGTGACGCAATTTACGACGAACGTGCTAAATGATCTGTAATATAATGTTTATTTATATGTCTCTGTGTGGTATGTGTAACATTGTGCATCAGCTCGGAGAAGGAGTTTGGGTTTATCTTTGCATCGACACATAAAAAATGATATGCACCTATGTCCAAATGTTTCTTTTGACGAGTTGCATCATGATCCACGCCTTCAGCATAGGATCACAATCACCAACTCGTCAAAACAAACATTTGGACACAGGTGCATAATATTTGTTGTTTGTTTGTCTAAAGGCGGCCAGACGAAAAGTCTTACAGACTTAAAACTTGGTGTGCCGACTACTGAGAAAAAGTCAGGAAGAACGATTTTCATGCTTGAATGGTTGGTTTTTTCGTCCCCTTTCTGCGTGGATGCATTCGTTAAACGGTGGAACATTTTTTGATTTATAAATATTTTGTAATTATATTTGCTCGAAACTACGCAAAGCCGGATGTTGCAAAATCGCTACGATTCGTAAAAATATCAAGCTCTAGCAATTCGAAATGTGAAAATATCGATCCGTCACATTCGGCGAATTTTAATGAACATTCATGTCGTCATTTTTCTAAAGGGGGGAAATGAAAACGTCACACTTTTCTGTTGATTCACTGGTAATTAATTAATAATTGGTTCTCGGAAATATCAACATTGATCTTTTCCTCATATTCGTGCTTGTCTAGTCTAGCAAGCAAACAATTAACTCAAATGGCACTTGATAAAGTCATTGCAGGGAGACATTTTCCGGGTAAAAAAAATATTTGTTTTTCTAATTACATTAAATGGAACATGTGTGTATGCATTTCACCGACATCGACTATACAATATGATGACTTCACGAACGAAATTCAGGTTAGCGTTTATTTGCATAATCACTTTGCCTCTCAATTTCGTTGACTCATATAATGTAAAATGTTTTTCAAGTGTAATATTGCAAATATCCACATGCTATGCCGTGTTTATACCATTTTGCTAACAATTTCATTTTTTTTTATTATGTTGAACGCTTGTTTAACATATTTTTGTTGACATATTTAACACGCTCGAAAAGCTGAAGATTTACACTTTAAACCAGACCAGACTCTTGTAAAATATTGTCTTTTTCACCATCCATCCATGTTTCTATATAAAACTCTTTACGTGCATATTTCTATGGGTACAAGGGAAAAAACGAGGAGCAAAACACGTAACACTATGTGATTCGATGGAATGGAAGATCTGGTTTGGACGATGTATTCCTAGAGATCAAAGTTTCGATTCGAATTGTCTTTTGATGTTATTTTCACATTATATTACAGATAAAAGAAAATGGCGTTACTCGTTGCTGTTATAGTCAGTCTATTTGCTCGGAAAGAGATTCGAAGCTACGGCGTACCTAACAAGTTAATAATTTGAACTTTCAACACAATGAGATTCAATATTACGGATAAACTTTTTTGTATCGGCTTCAGCCGTTTGCGTTCACACAACGCACTTCAAGCATGAGTGGTACTCTAAATAGGGTACTGAAACTTGACAGTGTGTCATACAACTGCGCAACACTGTAAAAAACCATTTCATACAAAATAGTACTCTATTTGGCAGCTGTCGACTTGATTAATTTTGCTTGAAGTGCGCTGGTTCATACGTAAACTGTGCATTTGAACCCTTTCACTCCTAGCTATATAAATTACTAATAGGGATGTTCATAATCGACGTCCACTATTTTTTATAGAATTTTAGACCCCCTCCCCTCATCACCCACGCTTTTCATATACCACTGACATGGTGTGTCACTCTTTGCCAGAAAACCCACTTCGTCTTAAAGTGGGCGTCATTTATGGATAGTCGCTTGTCAAAACAAATTCTGGTTAATTTGAGAGAACAATACACAACTCTCTTTAGTTCAATATCATTTCAACGTTTAATTTTCACTTCAGCAGATGTCTGTGGAATATCCTATCCATAAGTCACATTCCTATTTCGATGAATCATAAAATTAATCATTTTTCTCTACTTTTTTTCAGGTAATTTAAATAAAGCATGCAGACAATATGGCGCGTGTATATGTTTAGAATGAATCATAAAAAAAATATGAAAAATAAAAGCTGAAATCATCACTGGGTGAAGAAGGTAAAATTGTTATAAATCGTCTATTTGTTTACTTATAAAAAATGCATACGGTTGAAAAAAAAAACAGAAACCCTCGCATGAACCTTTCGCTTGGCGTTGAACAGAAATCATATATCTGTCATGGCGAATAAATTGCTCGTAATAAATATTTAAAATGACTGCAACAGACATGTTGTCTACGATATGTTCGATAATATAATTTGTGATGGATACGACATTTTACCGTCAGTTCGTAAGGGCGGTTTTTTAATACCGCATCTCAAAATCGAAATGCGGTGAATAATACTCGCGATAGCTCGAACAACAAGTAAAATATTATTCTATTTTATGTCGTTTACGTGCGGAATAGAAAGTATCACTATGAATCCCATATATAATGTATTTGACGAAAAATGGGAAGTAACATTCGAAGCATAAATTATGGTTTCGGTTAAATCTAAAAATCACTTTCACTATTGTTGCCTTAGAATTGCAATCGTGTTGAAATAATTATTATTTGTTCAACAAGGGAAGCAAAGTTGGAAAAAGGCATTTTTAGGGTGTAGTTTGTGGCCAGAGCGTAGCGAGGGTCACAATTTATCCAATAAAATGCAATTTCCAACTTTTTCCCGAGTTAAACACAACGTTTTTTACAACAAAAGCTTCCAAAGTTTCAGCAGAGGGGAGGAAATGACTATTTTCTCGCCTGCGTTGTGAAATAGTATATTACTATGCAAGGGAAGTAAAGTGATATCTCGTATCCAGATGAGAAAAAGTATCCGAGGGCGGTAGCCCGAGGTACTTTTATTCATCATGATACGAGATATCACTTTATTTCCCGTGTGTAGTATAACGTTTTACTATGCGAGTGATGTAAAAGCTATTGTATACATGTAATAGCCTTATTACATGCACCAGCATAGTAAATATCTTTCCTATAGATTTGGAAAACTTATGGTTCATAAAAAGAACAAGAAGCATTTAATGTAGGGAAACTTCCGAAACGCCACATTCGTAGACATTTTCTTATCAAACCAGACAATAAGATACTCTTCGATGGACATTCATTGTCTTCGTTTCGAGTAAGTAAGAAAGAAATTCAGAATAAGTCTTGTTTAACAAATGCAGGATTTTGCAAAGCAATTTCCAGGTTAAAATGCCTCTTAATATCATACTCTTGCTGAGTGTACATCAATCTTGATGATTGAATACATTTTCTGTGGTTCATGTGCCTGTTATTATACATCTTAAAACGGACTATAAATGATATCCAATGTGCACGCCATCGTTATTGTTGTAATCTTTCTTTCGTCTCTAAAGAAAAAAAAACTCTCATCACAGAGGTAGCATGTTGTACTTTGTAAGCTGGTCTAACAATATAGTTACAATTGTTAAACTATGTAATCCGAAAACGAGCTATTCGTTCACTTGAGACTCAAACTAAGCTTTATACATATAAACCAGAGCTAATTGAACTTGGCAAACCATTTTATGCTGAGCTTTTATGATAGAAACTTTTTATTATGCTTCAGTCAAAACTTTAAGCATTTTAATAGTTGGTGCAATAATCAGACAGTTGTTCGTATGCATCATCGTCAGCGATTTTTAAGTTAAGGTAAATATTGGAAAACCCTTTGAACTTCGATACAAAGAAAGGAATGTACAGAATATGAAAACAAGAGGAACGTAAAAAGGCTCTTAACAGACTCTAAAAAAAATAAACTTTGACAGAGATGTACATGGAAAATTGTAGTTATAACGTTGTTAGACTTACGTATCTGGCCACGTCGAGAAGGATGAACAATTTCAATTCACCTAATTTATTCATTGAGAAAATTGCATTCCACTGGACAAATTTTTCGGTACGACTGACGACAGGCCAGGACTGGCTACAAAAAGCCAAAAGGCGCAACATTTAATCAAAAGAGGTGTCAGCAGAGATATTTTAACTAAAAAATGAAAGTACTTGCCCGATTTCACCATATGGCCCTGATTATTGCCCCGACTAACAATAAGGGAAACCCAACGAACGACAGAGAAACATTTTGGTGTTTCTATGTTAGAGTTAGAGTAAACATGTAAACTGGGTTAAAGATATGTGGATGCTTCTCGCTAAGACTAATTAACTTCTTGGTCTTAGATTACCATTGTATAACCAGTTTCGAGAAAGACTTCTAGGTAGACGAAGGGGACCAAGTATGTCTCTACGTAACTTCATAGCCAGTCAACTGAAAATTGAAATTTTAAAGACTAAGTGAAGAAAAGTAAATCTAAGTGATCAAATCAACGTTAAATTTGTTTTATTGCCTGCCCCATGCGAAAGTTGACCATTCCATGGCAGTTTACCCCCGGTGAAAATGATCCATTTAATGGATTCCAATACACGAAGAATATTTTCGGTTGATTTTAAGTGAACAACTTTGAAACTTGAACTCACCTTCTGCTCGTATACACAAAATCCACACCAGTCGACTAGACCAGACAGTAACTGAAGCTTTTTGCTCACAAAACACACTTGAGAGTTTGCTTTTTTCAACAAAATTGCCACCACATGTAATGAATTACTTTCTCAGCATCGAATGTAATATACATTATACAACTCTAACAGCGGATATATATACTATTTCTATCTAATTGGAGGCGACAGATTTATGACTTTCAATTTCGCAAATCAGTAAAAATTCAATTCAGACAATTGGCAACGTGCTCACTGTTGTAGAACACATAAGACAATGGGTTTAGGTATAATACCTACTAGAACTGAAGTCGATGCCCATATATTAACAACAACAAAAATATTAAAAACTCTCTGGTTCTTTTGCGTATGTATAAAATGTGGCATATTGAAGTGAAGCACCATAAACAGGGGGAGCATATTTAGTAATTCGTATTCGTTATGTTAAAACTGCCAACTTTAACAATAGCACCAGAAATGAATGGGACACTTTTTACAGAGTTCAGAGTTTCAGAGTTTTTTTTTTCATTCAGTTCGGTTACACTATACTTTCGTTCATTTAACTTTTAGTCCTTTCCATCTACAATTTGGTCAATGTAATACACAACAGGCCGGAACAGCCCGTGAAAAATGTAACAGCTTCATTTTAATCAATAGATTTTCTGTGGTATATATTGAAAATAACGCTGACTTTATGTAACAATTTTTTTTATTATTCTGTAACTTTTCGTAACGTAGACTGTTCCGTTTGGTTATTTCCTTTTTTAAGCTTTCATTCATCTTAGCGTGCTGCTTTTGTTGCAATATCATGTTGCTATAAAATGTACATCGATATAACCACATAATATATAGCCACCGCAAACGTTAATAGATGTATACCATAACAAGAAAATAAAAATCGTTTTCGTGAAATAAATTCAATGGTATAATCACTTACTGGCTTCCGATGGTTGTTGTGCAGAAATTGATGAAAAAATATTGATTTCTTTTATTATATTTTTCAATAATATATGTTCTATTTTCATCGGTTACGGCTACGGTTATATATAGCATAGACTTAAGCTGGCATTTCACTTTAAATCGAAGTTCAACTTGTTGCTTTCGCATTAGCTTTCTGGTTGGTAATTACCGTCTGGTTGTTTCTTTCATTCTTATCAATTTTTCGATTATATTTACGTTTCAGAGATATTTATCGTGAAATTTAAGTGATATCTCATTGCAGCAGGTACGAAATATTTTTGTTAAAATAGTGGGGTTGTTAGTGGCGTTGATCATACCTTTGCTTATCTCATGTCAAGTAGATATGCGGTGATGATCGAATCGAAGGAAGACATTGTTAAGTTCTTATGGGCCATTTAAATAGGGAGCACGTTGTAAAATGGAATTTTATGAAACACCAATGGAAAATCGGACGCTAGCAGGGCCTATTGTTGGAAAATTGATTTGCCAAATTTGGTAAGATCTTACAAAATTTGCCAAAAGATTTTTTTAACAAATCACAGCATATTTTCGAAAATTTTAGCAAATCCATTTTTCAAAAATTGGCTATGAACAGTGGACAGACTGAAGGTATCTTAAAGAAATGAAATCGTATTTTTGTTCTTTGTTAGTTTCTTTAAGCTAGAATTGCACTGTCTCCGTTTAGAAAATAGTTCAATATATCATTCAACAGAAGAAATTTACACGTCCGAATGTTATTTTTTGATTTTAAATTGAATTGCAAAAGTATTGTGAAACGGTAATCAACGAAATTGAATATCTAAGAGAGAACTGTCAAGTAAACGGACAGAAAAATTGAACCGTTTTCACACTCATTGGCTGATCGCACTCGTATTTGTGGTTGATATATACTTCAGTTCCGTCGCATCATATCAATATCACGATTTTTACAACCACTCTTCCCCACGTGCGCCCTGTTTAAATGACTCTTTTATTAGGAATTTGAATGTTATGAATGATCGAGAAAAGCAATTGAGCGGAAGAAATTTAAAAACACTAAAATAAACGTCAGCATCTTTGAGAAGAATAAAATTGTTTTGTGAGCAGAGACTTTGCGGGGACAGCATTCCGAATGAAATATTCTACTGTATAAAATTAGTGGGAAATACATTTTTGACTCATTTGTCCCATTTGATCTTAAGGATATAATTTCTTTCGTAGAGAAAACCCTTTAAACTATGCTCTTTACGCGTAAAAATCCCACTTTCTCATCTAAACAATTACTGCTGTTTCTCTGATTTCTCTCATTTCGTATGTTATTTCAAATGGCAACTGAGAGAAACAGAGAAACCAAGACGAACAGCTTAGATACGAAAGCTGGATTTTTTACGTGCGCAAAACAGTAAACATTGTTTATATGGGTAATATGGTCCTTTATATAGTAAACTGCTTGTTAAAAAAAATGAAGTACAAGATTTGAAATCAACAGATTAAAAATACTTTGATCGATGGAAGTAATAGACCCGATAATAATACTATATGCTTGCAGTCTGTAACAGGTTAAGGACTGCAACCCGTAGAAATTATTCAATTGCAAAGTACGTTTTTATTATTAAATTTACTAACAACAACTGGGTGCATATAACTCAACATCGATGCCTTTGAAAATCTTTGCAGAAAGTTCACGACAATTGAATGTAATTTCATTGATGATTATTTGTTGGAAACAATTTTCATTTCCCTGAATAGCAACATGTACACAACCGGAAATTTTAGATATTAAAGTATGAAGTAGTTAGCTGTTACCACTCACTAACTCAATGTACTTTTTTAACAAAGAAACTATCTGATTGTTCGATTTTCAAACGAAACAACTAACACAATGGGATTATATTGTTAGTTGTATCTTCCCCCTCATAAACAAAAATGAATGAAGTTTTCCATTCCCTTTTTATAACAACATTAACAGAGTAGCGCTCATCTTGCCATAGACAAACTACTTTTCCGAGCAATAAATATTCACATAAATCCATGTTTGAGAAGGACACCGAGAATAAAAAAAAACCTAATGAAATCTCCAAAACCATTTCATTACAACCATCTCGTGTCTCATACAAAGACATGCTCGTGGAAAATGTATGAAGGGCAAAGGAAAAAAAATCAAGATTCTTGAACGGTGACAGCGTACTTTTTCATTCCAGAACATATAAAAGTCATAAGTCATTCTGAAGACTACTCCGCATAAAATGCCATTCATTTTGTGTGCAGGCACTGTGAGTATACTACAGTCGAAACTAAGTGTGTGTGTTCGTGTATAGCCTTGCCTTAAAGTCATTTCAAATACATTTCTCATATAAAACATACACCCAATGTGATGAAGAAAGAATGAAAAATATATATAACCAAAAAAAAGAACAAGAAAAACCCAGCATAAGATCACGTCAGAATGATGTAGAAAATGTATATATATGTTTCTGAAAATGAAAATGTGATTTAACATTTTTGTCACCTATATCAAGACAGTAAATCTAAAAAAATGAACGAAAAGAAAAAACAAATACGAAAATGCAATATTTCACTGTTCATGACATGTTAATCGTTGTGTCACGACTGAAGCAAAAGATACACCTTCATCGGAATGATCTGTGAATGTTCCACTCGAACGAAATTAAATTACCATTTTGAGAAAGAAAAAAAAACGAAAAAGAAAATCTTTAATTAGTCAAGTAGGTTCGCCACACGTTGACCTTTTTTCTTCAAATGAATCAACTTTAAAGTTTAGAACGCAGATTGAATCAAAATACAAAATGACAAACTGATGCTAACGCCATTGCCTCAAATAATCTACTAAACAAATTATTTCATTGCAATCTCTTCCTATTATGCACAGCACTCACGTATAAAATACATTATACATGGAATGAAGACCGAAATTGAATTATTTGCACAAGACAGATAAACTAATTGGTCATATTAGTATGAAAACGAAATAGTTCTGCTCATGATAATTAAGAGGCTAATAAGATTGTCGGTGAAGATAACTTGCATCTTTGCAACAAGCGACTTTTTGACGAAGACGAAAAGAACTGGTCATTAACCATGTGATTATGAATGAACACAGAGACTCAAAGCAGAATAATTCTCGTTATGTTGAAAATTTATGCATATTTAATTGAAGGAATGATGACGGACTTTTCTCTTTGAGCAAACGAAGCGTACGAATTCGGTCCACAAACGTCAGAAAAAAAAGACGCTAAAAATTTTGTTATTTGTTTGTATACAGCAGAAATGTAATTTTCGGTCAATGACTGTGCTTGTTTGTTGCAATTTTACTAACACATCTCATACAGTGGCTATGGATTTTCACATATATTTTTCAACTCTAGGGTTGTAATGGATTTCTTGATTTGTAGCTTGTGTGTGATGTTGTGTTATAAGTCATTTAAATAGGATTTGACTGGCAGCACTGAAGTAAATTTATTAAAAAAGAGTGCTGCCCGCCATCGGCCTCGCCTCGGATCAACAAATCACACGAAAACTCTACTTTTCAACTTTTTACACCTATTTATGTAAGTAAGCATTATAAATTCAATTGTCATTGGAACCGTGGTAACCTTCTACGGCATATAATTTATCATCAGTATAACCATCGGCTCTATTCCATCTTCTTAATCTAACAATTATCAAAACATTGATTCGTTCAAAACATTGACTCGAAATCTTTTACTTCATTTGTTTGTCCGTTGCTATGTAAAGTCATTTAATTTAGAGATTTTCATTTATTCTTGTTGTCGTTGTGAAACGCCGTCGGTGTCATTTGTTCAAAATAAAAAAGAGTCTGTGGCTGATCTTTGACCCATATCTAGTGGGACGTGTTGCCTGCGTTAGTAATCTACCTTACAGTTCACTGAGATATGTTTCTGATTTAACAAAAAAACAACACTCACCGTCATCTCAATCATAAAAGAAATGTTATCATCACCGAAAGATGAGATCCAAATTTCAACACTGCTTCTACTTTCGAATATATAGAAGGAAAATCAAGATGAAGCCATCTAATATGCTCTTTACCATCTTGTCCCTTTTTTTCCGGAGATTTCAATTTGATTTCCAACGCAAAAAACAAGCACACAAAAACGACAACAAGTTCACGTTGTGACTGTAAATAACCAAACTAACAAATTTTTCAATTTCTCCCATAAAATTTAGAGAATAAACGTGACATTTATAAGGACAGTGGCAATAGTCTTTGAATGTCCAAACTTTAAGGCAACTTGCACATTTATCGATTCCGTACAAATTACGAATTCGGACAGATGCTGGTAACACAAAAAAAAAATCATAAATCGATTGTGTAACGAATGGTTAGAGATTCTCGAGATAGGTACCGACAAATGCGAAATATGTCTTGAGATTCTCCCTTTTTCCGTTGCTGTAATTCATTTTCTGTCGATTGGCCCACAACCCACCACCCAATGTGCTGCATTTTTGTGCGGCGACCGAAACCAATGGAATAAATAAATGTAACCTTTCTGGTTAAATTTCGGGAAACAACTTTATTTCTGCTACGATTCAACCCCAATTGCAAATAAAAATCGAATCTTAAAAAAGAATCAATTCAAGAAACAAAAATGTGATAATATAAAAGCAAGAACCAAACTGGAATTCATAATTCGATAAAGTCACTCTCATCACGTAGTGCATATAAATCTTTTTCGACCAATAAAAAGAGCGGCATATGCCGCATCTTGAACGGAAAAAAGAAACGAAAAAAAAGAAGAAACAACCGCACCGAAGAAGAAGTTCCCACCAGTCGGTGAGGAAAAAAAAGGGAAATAAAAGAAAATAGAAAAGTCTTGACACAAGTCCGAAAAATACGGCACGTATAGGAATAAGGAAGTAAATGTTAGTTTCATTGTAATAAAGTTAAAGATAGATTTTCAGTGCACCATCATCATCATCAATGTTTGAATTGGTTCCATTTAATGGTTAAATCAAATTGGTATTAGCGAAGTTGGTTGGTTTAATTGTTTTTTTTTTTTTTTGGTAGAATTGATTGATTTATGAAGTTGTTCAGCATTTTTTTTTCTTATCTCGAAAATAAATCTTCTCTCTCAATAAAAAGGATAATTTCGTTTCATTTAATCAAAAGTTACTTCAATTTGGATTAGGGACTTATGTATATAGAGGTATTGCTGCAACGTCGGATGTCTTTATCTTTTATCGACTCGCAAAAGATTAGTTTGATGTATATATCGGTTCGTCTATTGGGATGTAACTTTTCGCTACCGGATTTTGTGAAAAGAAAAGTATTTTTAAATTAATTTATTCAATCAATCACTCATTCATAACGTCGCTACAAGTTTGTTTTTCCATTGGAAGGGTTTGACTTTAAGTAACAAAATTGGTTGGATTTTTTGCCCCATAAATGTGAACCGAAGTTGAGTTTGATTTCGCTCAATACTGTAATAGTTATTTATGCAACAAGATGCGATATTGGGTTTTTTCTGTCACTACATTGAGGGATTCTTATGAAAAACAGAAGACCGAAATCGGACGCATTTTCTATCGGAATTTTTTATATGCGCCCGTAAGGTATTCGACCCCAGATGCCAAAACCACTTTCAAAAAAAAATTTCGAAGCTTGTGTGGCTAGTATGAGGTGATCGAAAGCCGAAAACATGCACTTTTGTTACAAAAATTTCTCCAGTTACACGAGCCTTACAGGGTCGTGTGGGGTGTCATTAGAAAGGTAATTGCATGTACTTCCGGGGTAAATAGCGTCTTATAGGATTTAAAATTCATCCACACTGAGATATGGCCAGTTGAAGTTTTCAACCAAAAAAAGACTGAAAACTTACACTTTTTCTTACAGACATTTCTCGAGGTACACGAAACGCACATGGTCGTGTGGGGTGTCATTTGAAAGGTAATTACATGCACTTTCAGGGCAAATAGAGCTTATTGGGGTTTGGAAGCAACTACGACGAGTTATGAAAAGTTGAAATGTTTAAGTGCTTATATTGAATCGTAGATGCTGCCAAACTTCCGTAAGCTCTACTTTTCCTGAAAGCATATGCAATTACCTTTCTAATGACACCCCACACGACCATGTACGTTTCGTGTACCTCGAGAAATTGCTGTTGTCTAATGCCTGCTAGCGCATTATCCCCTACGTGTTAATGATGGAGATGTATGGTTCGATCAAGGAGTCTGTATTCACAATAAGAACAATTTTTGTACAAATATTTTTCCTAATTTTCTGCTAGTTACAGAGCAAAAAATACCACACGAAATTTAACCTTTTCTGAACTGAGTAATTACTCATATGAGTGTAATGTAAACAACATTAGCAACAAACTCCCTTCAGAGCCAAAACCAATCATCTCACCATAGAAACTATCAATTAAATCAAGACGGAACTTCACGCGATTTTCATAGCGAAACCATACCTAAAATCTTACAAATCTAAATTTTCACAGATCTTTTTCCTTTATTTTGTCTTTGTTTCTGTCCCAATATTTCCGAGGATAAAATGGAAGATTGTTACATTTATAGTTCTGACACGGAGACCCCAATTTGTTATCCAATTAATATCGTTTGCAATGGTAGAACGGAATGAATGTCCTATGTTGGGAGATTGAAATTAATTGGTTTGCAAGCATTTCATACGAGAGCGAAGAACATGAAAAAATATGACCGCAAGCCGTGTATAATGTCTCACCATTAATTCGATGGCAGATTTACATTCAATTTGCTCCATTGTGTGATATTTGGAAATATTAGACTAACGACTAATTTTTCGCACTCAATACATTTTTTGTGTCAAACTTTTAAAGCGATTTTTGGATGTGTTTTTTGTGATTCACATCTGATGCACCTTTAACAAAAGCATTACAAACGCGGTAGAGGTAATATCTGATGCCTACTTAAAAAAATGTATCCATTCGTGGAGTGTATCTGCATCGGCAAAAATATATGTAATTGCGCTCACGAGTTTATTGACTCATACTGTGCACGAAGGTCTTATACAGTTTCATCAATTTGATTGAACACACACGAACAGAATAATTGCGTATTTTTAATTGATCGGACTATGAATGTAGCTGTTCGTTTTGTACGCCTTTGTCGTTCGTAGTACATCATTGTTCACTTCACACAAAGTATCTCCACATGAATATTTGCGTACGTAGGTCTCCACCAATTGAGTTTACTTTGGTTTTCATAATTCTCTTAACCTGTCACAGACCGCAAGCATATTGACAGTTTAACTATTCAAGCTATTACTTCATTCGTTCGAAAATTTCAGTGATTGATTTCAGGAATCTTATACTTCATTTGTTTTGAACATGCTTTTTGCTATATTGGGCGTTATTAGTAAGAGCATGTCGTTTATTATTGCTGTCGTTGTCGATAACAGATGACATCCGTCTATAAGAGGTTAAGTATAAATTTGCAGCAAACGTGAGACTTAAGCTTTTCCATCTTATCTCATCTCATTACATATTTTAGTAGCCCGTTTCTCCCACCATCCATACTTCGAATATCTAATATTCAACGCTTGAGCGAAGAAATGAAGTAACATTCACACAGATAATGCGTGTACCTTTCCGTGAAGTGATCTATGTGGTTGATATGGTCAAACAAACATTGAGCATTTACTTTATTCGAAACTAAACTATAAAACAAGGAATTTTATCCGATAAAATAAAATTACACCGATTTTAGCAGCACAATGCACACATAACGCATTCAAGTTAAACGCACGACAAGATTTTATTGTATGTTGATTTTTTAGTGTAGGTTTTCCTTTATCACATTACATATTTATGCTTTTGCAGTGAATGAGAACTATTATGTTTATGATGCTGTGTGTACAATTCAACTAATAAACTCATTTTAATAACTCAAATAAATTACAAAATTTGAGCTGAAGTCGTTACTGATTCTAATGCAATTAATTAAATTTCGTATTCATTTCACTCGCTTCTCCCAACTCCTCTTCAATATACTATTAGCATATTGTTCGCTTTACATTACAAATAGAAAGAAGAGCTCAAGATTCTGCAAGATCACAGTCTTAAGATCGCCAAATAATTCTATTCAAATCACTCAACATGTTTAACCCTTTTTTTTAAGTAGGCTAGGTAGGATGTTACAACAAACATTTGTGAAAGTATGAGATATAATGTGCAAACACGATACAGAAACCACATTAAACTTGTTGTAATAGTTTCACCGCAGCCATTTATATTTATAGGATAAAGTGGGCTGAACTATGAAGACGTAGTTCATGCACCTAATCCACCAGTGGGTCTGTTGTGCTGTTGATAATGTGGAGAATGAAATTTTTTCCTGGGTGTCTTTCGTTGCTTCAGCAAGTTTACTTTTTTTCCAATCTCTGTTCTTTGGATGAGCCTTTTTTTTCGAAAAGACGTTTTTAACAGACGTTTTGGTTCACCGGTAGTATTGGTGATTTTTCGGTTACTGTCGGGTCAGGTCAATGGTTTCAGTATTTGCACATTATTCGGTTGTGTTTCCCTTTATTGGCATATTATTTACCTTTATTCGCCCGAACCCTGTCCTACCATTCGTTAGTGTTGTTTTCCCCTCGGGTTTCATAGGATTAGATGTTAAGAAAGTGATAGCTTTTGTGGCGTATCAAGTTTACAGCTTTGTTATTAGGCTCATCGGTCTTAAGGTTTGGAGGAGGTGTTTTCGTCAAAGATTAGATTGATGTGAGATCGTTTGAAGTTGATGGATGTTTATGTTGTGTGTATTTTTAATTAATGGTTACTACAAAGCTGTAGGTTAAATCAGGGCGGCTACAGCAAATTTTCTGACCAGGGCGGTTGAAATTAGAAAATGTTTTGACCCGGGCGATTTTTGAAAAATTTCATTTTTAAGACACAAAAATAAAAAAGTTTAACATTTTGACCCGGGTGGGTTCATTTCACTTCTAATTTTCCATAAAACCACTTTCTCGGATAGTAAAGCGATTTTCCATTTTCCATCTCATCAAAGTATGTGTTACGAGAAAAGTATTTTTAAAGCTGAAAAAATCGGAAATGAAATTTGTGCTGTTTTTAGCCCACATTCTCTGAAAAGGGATGTCACGGCTTTCTGCAGAGTCATTCTGTTTGTGTTCACGTTGCATTATTATTGAATGTTTGGGCTAATTTGACTAATTTGTTTCAGTTGCATAATTTGACGAGGTGCATTGTGATAGTTGCTGTTCTATTTATCAAATTGCCTTTTCATATGCACGTTGTGTTTTGCCTTATTTTCTCTCCTCAGCGATCAAAAATTTTTGTTTGCTTGACGACTGGTCGAGTGAAATATGTGGTGACAAAAGTGTCTTTTGTGTGAAGAAAATAGAACTTTTCTCATTCGAACTGTCACTTTGTTTATGTTTTCGAAAATGGTATGGCGAACACCCTGGCAGCAAACAACGCACCTAATGAAATTCCCTATTTTCTCCACTCGATAAACAAATAACTATTTAATTTTTCGAATAGAGTTGTCACGCACGGATCACATGATTCCAATGAACATTGTTTTGCTTGAAATCAAATGTGATGGTATCGGTACACTATTGTGTCGTTTCATGTGAAATTAGAGTTTTCAATGCACTTTTCCGACAACAGTATTGAATAAATCAGCTAATTAATACCGAAAAAGGAAATTACTTACACCACAATAAAACTGCTTTGGAAATCCGATTGAGTGTAAGAGAATTCTCTATCCGCAAATGAAGTTTCGAATTTCTGTTAGAACAGTCACAGTCAGGAAAGGTTACGGGGCTATCCAGTGACGATCAATATCCTAGTGCTGTTTTGAAGCTACACTCTTCAGCTGTTATCTATATTCAATAGTTACCTCACACTTGTTTGATAAATCGTTTGATGTGAACACATCGCATAGGCAAAATTCCAGTTAACATTAATTTCTAGCTCATCCGATCTTGCTATTCAAGCCCCAATACGAACCGAAAGTTTCACATAAAATCTAGAACTGAGACGAAACATAGTCTAAAACTACTAAATAAAAACGAGTCATCGTCTACAATGTTATCCAAGTGTGTAAAAGTAGTTGACCTGTACAGCTCTCTGTGGATTTTCCTTCACGCATGAGTAACCATAAAACAAATTTACCGATGGAAATGTGGTTAAACGAAACAATGATTTGTAGTATGAACGTAAACATTTCAGTTTCGCGGTTTTTACGAATTTCCCAGTGTAATGCAATTTTGGCAGACAGCAGATAAAAAATTGATTGCCCTTTGCAAATTCACATCAATTTAAACTTTTTTAATCAAACACACATTTTGCCATTTATTCGATCAAAAAAAATGACAAACGACATGATCGATGTTTAATTAAGGAAAACGAAACAAATTAACTGGAGTAGGTATACATGCGCTATATGAGAGAAAGTGAAGTGTAGTAACTTGGATAATTACTCATATGTCACAACACATCACAAATATAAATAAATATGTTGATGAATTCGTATAATAAACCAAACACTACGGTCTGACATACAATTTATTGCCACCATTCGTCTAAAGTTAATTAAAAGAAAAACTTTTTTAATAAAATTGCGTTTCGAAAGCACAAAATTATGCGTTTTTCGTCGCAACACATTTGAACATGTAACACGGGGAAAGTAAACGAATCACATCCTAGCGCTTTTATCATAGCACACCTGTTACCGTTTATTCTTTTTAGGGATTTTCTATATATGCTCAATGTACAATAAATTTCATAAGTACATCTGTTCCAACATTCCAACATATAAAACGTTAACTTTGATAATATAACAAGAGTAGTATGCATGCATATATCCCACCAAAATATTTAACGGTATGAGCTTTTCATTTCGACAACGGGGACCAGTAGTTATTTTATATGTTCGCGCTGATGTTTGGAACGAAGCCAGTGGTTAATCATCAGTCAGACCGTGAGTATGCGAAGAAATTACTTTGGACAAAGTTTGGTTATTAATTTTCTTTTTTTGTAAAAAGAATGGATTATAAGCTTCTTCATCGCTTGTTTTACTGAGGTTTAATAAGTAAGCAAACTTTTAAAGGCAAGTCGAATCCAGATAGAAAAAGAAGATAAGAAATTTTCCGATAGATTAGTTTGCGATTACAATGAAAAAATGAAAAGCAAATATTGAGTGAACCGGTTCGTTTTAAGAGTTAAAACGTAAAGAAAAAGTTGTTTCTTTGTTATCTCATAGTTCTTGGTACAAATTTACACCAGTTAACAAGTTACTTTACCTCTTATCGGCAATGGCCACTGAAGTGTTCCGACATAACGTTATTTTCAAACCTATAAAATGTACTGGCTATCCAACTGCCTCTCGGGCAATACAGTGAAGTAGCTCGTAGCAGACGTAAAATTGATTTTTGAAAGTTTGAGCGACGACGTCCGATCGCCCAGTATGGCCTGACAATGACTGATTCGAGTTGTATGTAGCGAACAGTTTGTCACCATAACGTTTCTTGCAATTTTTCACTATAAATTTCATGTTTCAAGCACTATTTTTGACGCTGGCAGCATGTAATAGTACATTACTATACCAGTGAAGTATAGTGTAAAGTATGGCGTTTTACTTTACGAGCGGAGGAAAGGGTCTTCACTAGTGAGGGAATGGCCACATTACCTCACTAGTAAAGTAAAATTTATTACTTAACTCTGGATATAAAGATTAAAAGTCTCGGTTTGGTGTGCTTATTGACCTGGGCTTTGCCTCGGATCAATAAAATTCACACGAAAACTCTGTTTTTCATCTTTTTATCCCTAGTAATCAAAATATTTTTACATGCTACATGCGTCGAAAACCGTACTTTTCATGTTTGAAGCACGTCTTTCGACGCCCTCAGCATGTAAAATCCATTACATAACTCGGGATAAAAGTGAAAAGTCTAGTTTTCGTGTGTTTATTGACGTCGGCTTCGCCTCGGATCAACAAAATTCACACGTAAACTCTACTTTTCATCTTTTTATCCCTGGTCATGTAAAATACTATTACATGCTACATGCGTCGAAAACCATACTTTTCGCGTTTCAGGCACTTCTTTCGACGCCCTCAGCATGTAAAATCCAAAGATGCAAAGATGCAAAAGATGCAAAGTCTCGTTTTCGTGTGTTTATTGACGCTCGTTTCATCCCCTTTAAAATGACACCAAACCAAAACACGTCTTTTTTGAAAGTAAATTGGATTTTTTGCGAATATAAGAGTCTCGTTTTCGTGTGTCAATAACTACACGCCTCGGATCAACAAAATTCACACGAAAACTCTACTTTTCATCAACGCTCGTTTCATCCCCTTTAAAATGACGACAAAAACACATCTTTTTTGAAAAATAAATTGGATAAGAGTGTGACAAGACACAGCTACTTTTCACTAATGGATTGTGCAGCAAAATGAAGTAAAAGATTCAGAAAGAATCAGAAGAAATAAAAAGTTGGCAGGGAGGGGTGGAAAGAATTTGGAAAAGATTTCGTATTATCTTATCATACCTTTGCAGTCCGTTATATCACCACTCTCATGTTAGAAATAGATTTTGTTTCAATCTGTTAAAAATAGTGCCTAAATTATGACATACATTACACACATTCCCAATACTCTAAAGTGATTCATTCAAATCGTTTTTGCTTGACATAGTGCACCGCAACACTGTATACATACGTATAGATGATTCTGGCACTTCATCATATCCCAAGGTACTAATGGTCCGGCAACAATCATTTCACTGAGTTAATTATATTCATAATTTATGATGTCATACACCAGCCATTTGTCATTATTACCTTTGCATTAATACAATTTTCGTTATTAATCAATGAATAGTAGCTAAATGTTTTGCCTCAGAGGAAGACCGCATTATAAACAAGCCACGGTACAGTAGCAGCACAACACAAACACAACTCAAAATTGGTAATTGTGTACTATCAACTCAGTAATTTATGATAAACCATTCTGTTTACATGAGAAGGTGGATAATGCCTTGCCTTAGCATGTAATCTTTCGCCCACATATTACAGTACTATCGAATGCGAAATAACGGTAAATTATCATATCCAATTGGAGCCCATATTCGAGCAACATTATTACTTGTAAATCTTCCGGCAAATCAGATAAGGTCGGTATTATGTCAATTGCATTTATTAACACACAAAGTAGAAAATAACGAACTTCCCTCATTCTTACCATATCAAAATTGGATATGGAGAGAGACGTTCTGTGACACATTCCGTAAAAGAGGACCGGATTCAAATCCGATAATGTCCTGCAGTGAAATGAAAACTATATCTAATTTTCTTTCTGTTATATATAACCGTAAAATATCCATTTTAAATGAGAAGACGACCAGAAACTTTATCTTACATTTCTTCGAATTGTCGAATAGCTTTCACAGATATTATGGTTTGGCATCAACCAGTGTGTATATACACTTTACATTGACACAATCATGCGAGAGGAGGAAGCCTTTTGATAATTATAAAGTTCTTACTTTCAGTTATTATCATTACGTCTGATAGCAATTTTGCCAACTCAGTGACACATACAAATGGCTGAATATTTAAACAGTTTAATGAAAGTTATGCTAATTTTTATTGCATGGGATAGTGGAATGTTATTCATTTTATGTGTGCATTAGCGATGTGGAGTTTTAAACATTTCTTTTTTGTCGTCAAAGTCTTTAACGGTAGATATGTTAACATTTGCATATATATTTCGCTAATTAATTTTCGAGAACGAGCGACTGACGTGTTATACATTTGATTTGGGAGTTTTGATGAAATTTGAAACGAGAAAAAATGTGTTCCAGCATCTAGATGAGAATGTATTATAGTCTCGACATGTAATGATAATGTTGCTATTTGGATGCTTGTAATGAAATAAATAATCAGAGGAAAATGCGAAGGGAAAAAAATATGTGAGACAAAGATGGTTGCTTTAATGGCTTTAAAAAGGGAACCCTTCGTTTGGGGATGTTTGGATGGCAAAAGATTTTTCTACAGTGGTGCTTTATAGGGTGAATATAGAGATGTTCTCTGGTAATTTGCATTATTATTATCCAGGCTTTCTTAATTTTCCCTGTCAGGGCACCAGTCAGATGGTTTTTGAATGTCACGTTTTAAAATTTGGAAGCAGCGTGTTCAAAATATCAATATGGAAAAGGCGAGGTTGGCTTCCAAACTTTTGCGAAGAAGCTTCGAATATCGATTCAGGTTACCAAAGAAATCAAAAATCCTTTAGTTAGCTCGGGGTTCAGGGGTTCGGTTCGGTTTGGTCCGAAATATAATATTAAAATTGGTAACATTTTACACCCATTGATCGGTTACTTTAGTAGGGATTGACTAATTTGACACAGTTGGAAATAAACCAGAAATAAACGTGTAGGTCAATTAAATCAAAAAGGATAAAACCATCTTCTCAACCCCATAAAAAACGGTTCGGGTTTGGGTAACGGTTCTTACGGAAAATGTTTCGATTTTGGGGTTCATTATGTCAATAGTTCAGGGGTTCGGTCTAGTTCGAAAGACCGCTTTGAAAAATCAAATATGGACATGAACAACTAACAGTGCCGCGGTCTTATCAATCCCTTATTTTTGCCAGTCCACTTTGATTCACACACCCACAGGAGTTTCAAAAGTGTATGAGTCACAGGATATTTATGTGTGGAGCAACGTGAACTTAACAAATAAGAATAATAACAAATAATTGATCACATGGCGGCACTTTTGAATTTTCATAACTGTATATGGGGAGATGCACAAATAACATCTGTCAACTATCACTCTGATTGAATTAAAGCTCTTCACATAAGGCAACTGTCATTGTTTAAGGGCATATTTTTTTGAATTGGAACTTTAGAGCCTCGGCAATTCTCCGCTATCAAAATTTTTTTCTCCGCCAATAACGGATTTGTTCCACAGTTTTTCCGGCTCTTTCCATTTCCGAAAGTTTTGGTTGTCATCCCACATAACTCGGCGGTTCGCTGATGGTAAATTTTCAATATCTGTAAAATCGTCTATCAGTTTCTATGGTGAACGAATAAAACTTGCTGGAGACGATAGAGCGTGAAAAATTATGGAACAAATCCGTTATTGGCGGAGAAAAAGTGTTGATAGCGGAGATCGCCGTAGAATATGGGTCTGAAAATGCAGACCTCGGCCAATTGCAATAGTTTTGTGTGACCAGTTACCTCAGATCAAATTTTTAACACTTTGAGGCAATAGAGGAAGGATCAGTCTAATGCCTGAAACTACGATTTTTTTCTTGAAACTAGAATTTTCAGTCTTAAAAATTGTAACGCAACAGACCGTTATTGGCAAAATCTGCCCTTTTGGCTTGTTTATTTTCTTTTACGCTCTTCACAAGCCTTATGGACTGTTCTTAGAGCACACACGTCAGTACCTAAATGTAAAGATGTTTACGTGTTTCATTTTCATTACAAAGCAATCACGTAAAGCATTGTACTTACGAGGTTCCAAGTTGGTTTTTGACAAGTCGGGAATACCCCAAGTAAAATCACACTTATCAAATACACAACTTGGAACTTCGGAAGTAATATACTATTGTATTCCAATATAAACGTCAGAACCACCGGAGAAAAAAAAGTTACTCTCTTAGAGCAGCTTTTCGGTTGTACGTTTGTGGTTCCTAAGAAAGTCACCACATACTATATTTATTGATCATCGTTATCCATGAAAGTCCATATCAATTTACAAGAGGGGCGAATAAACAGAAAGTAACACAGACACACTAGAGTTCGTGAGTTTGATTATCTCTTTTATCATAGTCATTCAGCATCCAGGATGTAAGGCGAAAAAATTTGCGATAACTCTGAAGCCCTAGATTTTACTACGGTGAAATTTCATTTCCAACATTACAGCTTAGTCACTGACTACAACTGATATTTTACATTGCATTCGCGTTAGATTGACAGTATGTTACCCTATTCCCTTCATTCGTAACACCATCTTATAAAAGAAACGAACATCAACCTGTATCACAAATAAACATTTTGTAATAAAAATGATCCCTTTGCTACCATCAAAAAAGAAATATCAGCCATATAAGTAGCGTATTGTACGTACAAGCGTGTAACATTATCTAAATGAATATACCAGTTAATGTTTAAATCGTCTCTCATTCACAAAACTATGTACTGAAAACTTTAAGGTGCACCATTTTAACAAAGTTTCCATTGTTTTTGAGAGGTAAAATTGGCTTAAATTGGGGTGGGGTGTCAAATAGCAGAAGTGTAAGTGGTTTTTACAAACTATGTGTTCAAAGGTTGGCAAGGTGTCAAATTGATTCTTGAAATATGATTTTGCTTTATGGCAAGCTTGTAAAATTTTCAAGGGTATGATAATGAACTCACTATAAGTGGATGTAATTTCTAGTGTAGTTGGGTTGATAACATAATATTTAACGTACGTACGTATATAACATGTCTATATAATTATGTGTATGAATAGTATGAATATGGATAGGATGTGTGGTGTGCGATGTAGGCGTTTTAATTAAACCAATAAATTCATTAAATTATATCGGGTGTATGAGAAATTGTTCACAAGCTCTACTCTACCTTACATTGTGTTTTGTGTTGTATTGCGGTCGATGTAATTCACTTTTCACGAGACGTACTGACCGATTTTCGGTTGAATTAGGGTTCGCATTTCTTATGTATCTGTACAGCTGAACCATCTCGGATTTCTCGTTGACATTTGACTCTTAAGTTACGTACATTTAGTAGAAGTGCTGTTCTGCATGCATAATTTCAGGTTTTGCATTACCATATTTTTTTCCGTCCGGCAAACAATGGTTTATTTAAATTCCAATGGTTTTCAATGTCTTTTCTCATCTTTATTCTTTCAGTTTCTTTACAAAAATTAGGCCTTGTTATTATTTAGTCGAATGCATTTGTACGTTACGTTGATCAATGGATGTATAACGTACATGACACAGCATTTCGTTGCGTCCGACGAGCAACATGTATTCCACTTGAACAATGCCCATGACTGAGAAGAATTTCAGTTGAACCTCACTTGAAAAGATATCAAGAAATTGCGCTATTTATTCGCTGGAGAGTTAGTGGTATGACTTTCGTGTTAATGACGAAAGTGCATTTAAAACGTGATGTTATTACCGAACAGTGCTTATCGTATAAAAACTAGAGATTGTTAATTTTATAGGTATTGTAGGGTGAAGCTACCAAATAAGAGCCGCCGCTGTGAAAAGAACTCTGTATTGTCATTTCTTTTGTTCGTTCGAACAAACAAAAGAAGTGACAATAGAGAGGGATTCTTTTGAAAATGTACCTACCGAAATCGGATGCACTTTCTAGTTAACGAAATGTTTGTGTCCTGAAAGACAACGAGGGGTCAATAGTACTGTAAGAAAGTGATCCAGAAAATCCAATTTTTCCCGTGTTCGTAGATCTTCGGGGTAAGGAACCTACTCTCAAATTTACACTTCAAACGTAGATTCATCGTGTAGATTCACCTATGCATTTATAATTTTGTTGAAAAGTTGAGGCCAATCAGGAAAAGCAGCTTTTTGGTTCTGTTGTCTTTCGACTACATAGGAACCGTTACAAGTTAACCGAAGTAGCCAAACTGCTCATATATCTCAGTGTGTGTGTTTTTTAAACCTTATAATACCCTATTTGTCCCGAACAACCCTAACAACGACACCTTACATGAAAGTACATGTTTTCGGTTTTAATCATCTCCCACTTATTTTAAGGTAGTTTTGGGAGCAATGCCTTTCATTTTACATATAAAAGGTTTGCTGGAAAAATGCAACAGATTCCGGCAGATTTCAAAAGAATCCCTCTTAAGGGTTCGTACTACACCAGAAGCTCGTATGTGGTGGTTTTACCCTACATACTCCAAAGATGTAATTGAATCGTATACAGCCGAAGAATCAATTTCCATCGACAAATTCATCACAAGCGTATACTAATATAATGTTGAGTTGAGGTCAATTGTCCACAATAACATTTCATTCCTCTAACATCTTCGTACATCTTTTTACAACTTCGTTTTGTTCGTTTTGTTGAAATTGATTTAGCACTCTCAGCGTTCCATGCAAAAAATATTTGAACTGAACAAAAACACATTTTACTATTTTCTTTAACAAAATTTATGACTGTAATTTACTTCATTATCACCGCCATTAATAATGCCATCGTTGCAAAGTTTTTTTTTTTAACACATCGAACAGATATTACAATCATTGAAAGTATTTAACACCTTCCCATAACACATTACTTTATATAAATAATATGTTGCTAATATCTTCTCATTTAAATGCAGCATTTATTTACAGCACATACTCGTTTATGGGATCGTTTTTTTTTCTTACGTTTTCAAGAACATGAGCCATAAATCGTAATAGGAAATATTGAATCGTCAAAAAATAAAAACATTGGAAATTGTACCGGAGAGTGTGTGTATCAATATATACCAACATGTTAATAGCTTTAACCATTTTCTTTTCTGTTTCCTCAATTTTTTTTTTATTTTTGTTTTATTAATGAAGTCGAGAAGATGGGTTCGTTTATACAATTAACACGATGAATGACTTCATATTATGTTATACTCGAATTAATTTTGTCAACGGAGTAGCTTTTACATGCTCAAATTTCGCCATGCTTGATTTCATCTTATTGCGATAAAAGTTAATAGCCCACTAAGTAAACTTCTTTTATGTGGTCGTTTCAAGGGATACATCAAAATTGTACCGACCATATACGAAATATCCGATAAAAAAAGCTTTTATTGTTCGGATAAAATAAAGACGGCAAAAACCTCACCTTAAGCATTTCCTTACATTTATACAATATCCTTCCACATACATATCCATACGCAACACCTTGGTATCATCTATAATATAAAGTATAAAGTTTTGTTTGGCTTAGAGACAGAGACTTGAAACTTGGTACACCCGAGTACTGTGGAAAGTTAGGAAGAGCGAGCGAGCGATTATTTTAAGCGATCATGAGTTAATTTTTTGGTCAGTTGATGTATTTAATGCATTTGTTAACATCTAACTTAAAAACTCACCTTTAGAATTAACCAATAAAAGCGTGAACCTTTTCAAAAAATTTAACGCGTTCAACTTTTTTGAAAAAAACACGTACAGTCGACGTCAGTAAAATTTAGACAAGAATCTGCCGTCATCAAATTGTTTTTCACTTACTGGATTTTTTAAAAAATTGGTAAGAATTAACAAAATTACCGACCGTTTTACAGAGTTTCTAATGTTTGACGTTTAAAACGTCACTTTGACAGATGTAATATACCTACTTTTGATTCCAACGGACTCAAATCAAGTGTACAACCAGTCGATGACATGAAATTCTTATATATTTTTCCAGATTTTGACAGATGTCCCATACATTTTGTGTCAAAATTTCCTTGCACCGGCTGGTTGTATACTTGACTATACAAACAATAGTGCATCTTTGTACGGGTAAATAGTTACCTGACCAAGTTTGGTAGTGGAAAAACCGTATAAAGTAAAGACGTATGAACGTTTTTGTTTGTATGAGTGGACCAGCAGAAAAACATCTGATACACGTTCATGTCTAAAAAATTTCGCTGACATTTCGTGTAAATTTTTTTTTTTTTTTTTGAAAAATGTTTAAAGACGTAAATTTTGAGTTTCTCTGTATTTTCTTTATTTCAAAGCAATCTAAACAAGAAAATCAAAAAAAAAAAAAAACTGGTCTAAGAATCCTATGCGAAACCATGGAATTTTTTCATGAAAAATTAATATGACGTCTACATTTTGTAAAATACAATTTTACTTTCTTCTGAAAAAAAAAACCAAAACCAAAATTTTTATTTTGGAACATATTTAAGAAATTATTTAACTTTAACCTTAAATTTAAAACATCAATTTGAAGAAAAGTCGGAAAAGTCTTAAACGATTTGGAAAATTCGGAAAATCTAACTGCGTCAAAAAAAAACTTTGAACCTTTACCTTTAAAATGAGCTATCACACGTATCTCTCCGTTTCACAAAGCCCTCTCAATAATTCGACAAAGACACCTCTGCATTTAAACTTTGAAGGGGTGGGGAGGGGAAGGACGAGGAGGAATTTTTTGTCTCTTCTTCAGAAAATTATTTCTTCGATGTACCCAACAACCTCCAATCACTCGTTTGCCGGAACTCGCTCGGTAAACGTTCCCTAACAGAATTTGCGTTATCGACTACACTAAATGAAATTTCGTGTTAAGTACTTTTTACCCCGAGCAAAGCCGGTGATACACCACTAGTATTATATAATATACATGTAGAGCACTATAAATGCTCCCAACATCATGTGTGGGTACGGCATATACATTACACAAAATTGGGTAAATTGTGTATGTATATATTTTCGAACGTATAAAAAGGAAGTATAAATAAGTTTTTATCTTCTTTCCAGTTATCCGTTACACCTAATACTGAAACTTTTAAAATTTATGATCTTTTCATTCCTCATTGGATTGTATTTTTTTGCACTTTTACGCCACATTTCGGATTACAGGCAAATCATTGTAAAACACAAAACTTTTCTTTTTCGGTTGAATGAAAGATTGCCCATAAAACAACACCTTTTTAAAAAAAAAAGTTGCCATCAACTCATAACGTATACGACTTCATCGTACACCATTTTCGCGGGAATGTATGTAATGTGGTAGTTTCCGGAATTTTCGCTTATATAGCAGTGTAGCACGTACTACATACTGCACCGAAAAATAATGTAAAAATGTATTACGTAAGAGACTTGAATCTCAGATGTCTCTAAGGAACGGGTCAGACATTTATATTTACACTTTCACTCATCGCCGAGAATTACTAATCATTAGGTATTCATAATAAAATTCACAGAAGTGGAAATGTAAGCAGCACTATAGGCTAAGATTGGCTCGTTCGGTATTTGCTTTTTATGAAGATGGAAGCACGGGGTTTCGGTGGGGTTTGAAATTAAGTTTCTCTACGTTGCCCACATTGCAATGTCAAACATATGTCCATGGTCTTTAATTTGTTCCAGGTGAAGTCCTTTTTCACCAACTGATCAACGTAACCTTTCAATTGAAATATGTGAAATATCTTGAAATTGTCAATAAAGTGTGGCAACGTGTAAAAAACTGAAATCAAAACCCATCAGAAACCGGTGGCGTTCGACTTGTCAACTTGTCTTGCTTAGCAAGAAACCTATATTCGTAGCAAACAATTGAGTTTCTGTTCATTTTGTGAAGTCAAAGAAATGAGGTTTTCCACCTACTACGAAGTAGGAGGAAAGCAACATTTTCAAGACCAACGATCGCTCGGTTCAGGACAATTTTGAGCTGAACATGTAATTTTGATTTAGTTTATTTCATTTCAATCGCTCCAGCATGTTAGAAGACCAAAAACAAGTTGAAAACACTGAAAAATATGGATCTCCTGGAGCAACATTTTACCTCGACTAACTTTATGGCTTGCAACAGAATTTATCTGGGGTTTTTTATACGTGGAATGAAAGAGGGTAAGTCCAGCTACAACACCCTATAGTCAGTTCCGCGGATAAATTCTGTTGCAAGCCAGTAGGACTGTCCAAACATTGACCATATTTTGAGTCATAAGTCTAGAACGGGTGGCGGCCCATACCGATGATTATACTCTTTATGAAGGTCTGCCAAAGGCCTATATTCCTACAAGTTTTCAACTTTTAGAAACATGTCTATCTTGAGCTATCACAAAAAACCTGTTTTCACCACCCCTTGACATGCTATGACTTTTCACGTGTTCACTCCGAAAATGGGAAACTAACAGAAAAACTAAAAGATCCCTATTTCTTAGAATTGAAAGACGATTCAAACGAGCTATAGCTTGCCTGGATCGCCGAACCATTGTATTTATTTTCACCAAAATTGGTTCAACTTTTGGCGACATCACTCTTAAAAGAGATTCCTTGAGATTCCATGTAAGTTTCGGTCAGTAATTAAGGAAATCATCTATACACTATGGATCCTCTTAATATAATGTTTGTGCTCAAATTCCTAGCTTTGAGCATTTAACCATAAAATGCCCAAATTGACTAATAATTTTGAAAGTTATGAATGTAAAACATCTTCATGCATTTTACAATTACTATTTGACGACTTAATTCAATCAAATGAAACTAAAAAGGTTAATTAAAAAAGGTCAGATAAACAAAATTAATTAATATTAAAATAAAAATTTGGTTTGTTTATGATGCTGTTGGATAGTTGTGTCGAACTGTGTAAGTGTTTGTGGTATCTGAGATTCTCTGCTGCATTTGTAAAACTCTGAATAAGGCGTTTGCTAGGACAAATGTACTCGTACTAACTTTTAAGAAATTTCTGAATTTAGGAATTTGTTTTAAATTGTGACGCAATTTACAAAACTATCACCAAATTCTCGACAAGCCAATTTTTATTGTAAAAAAAATCATCAAAGATCGTGCGGGTATTCTCCAATTACTGCGATAGTGCAGGGGCGTAATTAGATGTCGCAATGTTTATTTAATGAGTACATAATGTACAATGAATAAAATTTCATGAATTATTATGATAATAAAATCGTACGAAGTAAAATTTTAATTGAAGCCAGAAAAATTTTATATGAATATGGTTAATACAAGAATATTATCCACAATAATGTGCAACTGCATCACACTGATGTGTGATACTCTTCTGAGCTACAAATAATAATAAATTACTTGCTTTCATAATTGTATGCCATATAATGAAAAGGTGCGTTGGCTTTCGATGCTGTGTTCGTTTTGCAGTAAATTATTCGCATAATTATCGTAAACTTTCGTTACTTAAAAGAAAAATATATTTTAATACGTGACGCTGGTGATGTGATTTTTATTATTTTTGAAAAGGCCACACAAACTACTCAATGCTCATTGCAGACATTTTAATTTAGTTCATTGTTCGACTTTGCATTTTAATTGGACAGTAGCAATACTGTTGGTGAGAAATAAGAAGTCACTATGACAATCCAATTGATGTTATTCATGCCACACTACTCCGAACATCATGGTGTAGATAAATACACTTAAGTAACTGACCCAATGTCATACCATGACATTTTACATCTCAACTCCAAGCAAAGCCAATACTTTCGACCCACTCACCTTCCCTCATTTTAATTCTCGCTGTATTTCGACAATATCCGCGTATCTGCCACATCGAGTGAAACTTGTGTTACCATCTACATCACTCAATATTCAAAACGAAATCGCACTTTTACTTTGTACGTACATATCATGTGAATAGGAATTGTGTGAGTCCTATAGTATTATACTTAACAATCGTTGCCCCATCAAAATTCATCTCAAACATTTTTATTTTCTTGTTCAACGATGACACCAGAAATGTTTTCCATTCGAAAAGAAAAACCCAACTGGAATGGAATTCTATTTATTTTAATTACTCTCTGAAAAATATAAGACATAAAACAATTATCTCAATAATAAATCGCATTCATCTAATTTACATAAAGCGAGTGGGAAAATTTCTGAAGGCTTGATAATTTGAATGTTTGAACTTTTTGCAAGAGTAATATTGTAAAGTAAATTAAACTGTTTGAAATGGTCGAAGAAGGTATGCATGGAAATGTGCTGAAGAAATATGAAAGAGAATTCCATGGCAGAAAATAAGAAATTTATGCAGAATGGAACAAAAAACCAGTTTAACCTTCAAGGATTTTTTTTTTCTTCTTCTTCTGTACGCTACGATGAAGATTTTCCTCGTATTTCATATTCAAATCGCTCTATACATGTGGAGTATAATAGAATATGGATTATGATGGTACTACTAACTCCTGTTCGCTGAAGAAGAAGAAAAAAAAACTTGAAAGAAAAGATGGAAATTTTAAATTAAAACTGAAAAAAGAAATTAAGAATAAAAAAGAATGAAATTTTAAACATTCCACAGAAATGTCTTCTAATTGCCGTCAAATGTGTTATGCTGTAGTTGGAAGTTTGTAAGGGATAACATTATATAAGAGCCACATTATGGTTGTAAGGAGGATATAGTTAAGGATGCTCGAAAGTGAGTTTATTTCCAAGTGTGGTGAATTTCATATTTTTATAGCTTCGAAATAATCTGTGAAGAGTAACATTTTCGCCTATATATTATATGCCTTACCTTTAAGCGTTCCACTTCAGCGTTATTATAGTTTTAAAGGATTGAAATCACGATTATTATGCAAGATTTTGTAATTAAAAGTACCTCAATTCTGCTAAGTTGTTATAGTTTCAAAAGTGTTTTCTATGAGAAACTGTGTGATAATAATGTAATTAAATTGAAATTATAACAAAGCACGTAATACTTTGGGTTAAGTACAACATGGGAAACATACCATTTCCATATTATTCTAAATGTCACGGGGAAAACGTGTATAGTTAGATTGTTAGATTGAACAAACCCGTTTGTGGTGTAATTTAAATATATATAATTTCGCAGTATAAAATCGGGTTAAATGTGCTCGAAAGATAAATTGTGTTTAAGGTTTCAACGAAGGCTCTAGACTCAGATTATTTAAAGGATCGGAGAGTTGACAACGCCATCTGTTAATATCTCTATGTCCGGTGTTAACGAAAAATTATTTGCTGCACCTGGGTGCAAATAGTGTTTGAAAGACTATTTCCACCCGGGTGCAAAGAGTGTTGCTATTCGAACCTGGGTGCAAATAACCGAAAATGCTACTTGCGTCCATAAAGTTTAAAATACATCATTTGCAGCAGATTGCAAGTTGTCGAACATGTGAACAATAAAGAGAACAATAGAAGAACTTCTACGGTTCTATTGTCTGTGATTATATTTTTCAATTGTTTACATGCTCGACAACTTTCTGAGTGCATAGGAGTTATGTAATCTTATTTGCACCCAATTGTCGAAACATCCAATTGTTGGCCCGGTTGGTAAAAATAGGATTGAACTTACTTCTGAAGAAACACCCATTTGCCAGACCAGTTCGTGAAAGTCAAAAAGTGTATTTTAGACTATTTGCACCCCGGTATAAGCATTATATTTTAGAACGGGGTACAAAACGAATTTAATCGGAAAGGACTCGATCTATTTATAAGTTATTCATGCGACTTCTCACGATTCAAGGAATTACGAACTAATACTGCGGATCAAATACCGCCTACAAGGGATATGTTTCTATTTAACAAAAAAAAACGGTTGTTCAGGAAACTATCGGATGAATTGTATTGCCAATGAGAGACAATTCAAATTGAGTGGAATTTTTAATTTTAGGTAGCGAAGATCATGGTGTTCGTTTCCTTGAATGTGTATTTCTTACAATCTATTTTGTTGCTTCAGGACAGTTAAAATTTTCTTCTCTCTAATTGAAAGGGATTGATGAAATAATGAATGAAATCAAATTAAAATTGATTCCATAGATACGTTGGGTACAAGATCCTGCAATTTACAGTTGAACTGTTGAACCCAATCAACATTAACCTCTGACGAGAATCAATTTTCTTAAAAACGATTTAATTATTTCAATGGATTTCATTAAATTAAAACGGCAATATAGCCACCCCTAATTCGACATAACCGACCCGATTGGTAATTAAATAGATTCGCTTTAATTTACATTACATTTTCTTCAAAATCAAATAAATCTCCATTGACAAATTAAAGTAATTTCCGTTTTTATACAGAATTGACTTTATTTGTATCCGACAAATTGTTTCCCCCTTTTATCATTCCCGAATTCTTTAAAAGATATTAGATCCCCACGTACTTTACCTTTCACTTTCCAAGTCCATTTTTTTTAAACAAAGTCAAACAACACGTTTACCCGTAAAAGAAAATTCGACGAGAGAGAGAAAAAAAAAATGTATCATCGAAACGGCTAATGGGCCTCTATATACACTTTTTGTGTCCGCTAAGCCTCCCCCCAAAAAAAGACAGCAGGTTACAATTCTGAAATTCAATATAACACTGAAAAACGGGTAAAAATTTCGGAAATTTTATTTATTTATTCAAATCTCTTTCCAAAAGCTTAACAACAGTAACAAAAGACCTTTTATTCATTTTAACTGACTGGTAGATACATTTTTTATTCAAATCTTGGAATATATATAAAGTACCTCCTGTGGTTTTGATTTCGTTCCATTAAATTGATTTAATTACAGAACAAGAAGGAAAGTTCAGCCCACACACTTTTTTTTATCTCTCTCTCTTGTCGTGTCGTGAATTAGTAGGATGTCAGTTATTTCGTTTTATTGACAATAAAATTAATTTATTTATTGAATATAAACAATTACATCCAAATGGTATGACACGTGTGCCATGCCGTGTCTCAACTGCATTTTGTATTGATGTAATATTACACAAAAAGAAAGTCGTAATCGATATACCTCTTTCTTCTTTCGTGCCGTAATAAAAACATCTTATCACTCGAAGATGTTTCCAAATGATTTATTCTAATTGGCGACTGGTGTGAATTTATGTTTTCATATCGTATAGCATTAACAGACATCGCTAACCTTTTTGGTTTTTGTTTGGTAAATGAAGCAACAACACACGTGTCAAATTTCGTTGTTTGCGTTATTCGTATGATGATTTAATCAGATTGGATACTAAACGAAAGTGGTGCCGGTCGTCAGTTTACGACTTAATGGTGGCTTGGGTATCCCAGAATATTGAAATGATTAACTTATTTCAAAACAAACCGTTCATTTCAGTTTTTATTTATATTTATCAGTTGACGATGTTGTTGGTTTGTTAAGGCATCATAGTTGGATCGGACTCTGCTGATGGTGTTTAATTTCCCACACAAAAAGTGTAAATTTGTTTATGGAATTTTTTTTATTTCTGAGAAAATGAATGTTGTAGGCGAACCAATAAACCTAAATTTTTTAGCTGGACTGACATATGATAGTAATGAAAGATGATTTGATGTGTATATCGAGAATATGACAAATACGAGGACTATCGGACATTATCATTAGGGTAAACATTTTTAAAATTTTCTCGAAATTGGTTTTTAGGTTCTTCTGTACCAATATTGTATTTGACAGGAAATAAATCGGATTCTTGGTTTGGGAGTTGCGTTATTTTGCAAACAGATTCCACTTAAAGTCATGTAATGTGAACGTTTTTGGATTTATTTTTACAATTTTGTATAGTTGTCTATCGTTTGTGGACGCAATTTCTTCACAAAAAAAAAAGTTCAGAAAAAGACTCCACCAATCCATCTTCATTTCTTTAAAAAAAAATGTTAAATTGCGAAGCTAAATTTTTGCATACCTGCCACGATATCAGCAATATTCAGGGCCTATTTTTGCACGTTCTCTTGAAAACACCTGAAATTCTTGAAAACTTTCTAAATTACAAATTAAAAAAAGTTAAGAACTTGAAAATTCTTGAATTTCCTGAAAATTTGTGAATTGCCTAAAAATTCATATCCTGAAAAACCTCGAATATTCCTGAAAAATTTTGAACCCCTTGAAAATTATAAAAATTCTTGAATTTCCTAAAGTTCTTTAATTTCTTAAAATTCTTGAATTTCTTAATATTCTTGAATTTCTTAAAATCGTTGAATTTCTTAAAATTCTTAAATTTCATAAAATTCTTAAATTTCTTAAAATTCTTGAATTTCTTAAAATTCTTAAGAGTCTAAAATTTCTTAAAATTCTTAAATTTCTTACAATTCTTAAATTTCTTAAAATTCTTCAAATTTTTATATTTCTTAAAATTCTTGAATTTCTTAAAATTCTTAACTCTTAAATTTCTTAAAATTCTTAAATTTCTTACAATTCTTGAATTTCTTAAAATTTTTATATTTTTTAAAATTCTTGAATTTCTTAAAATTCTTAAAATTCTTCAATTTCTAAAAAAAAACTTTTTTTTTTAGTCTAGTCCCTTGTGTCAGTAAGATCGCTTTACGTTTTTGGAGCTTTTCAGTTATCATATGAAACTAGTAATTAAAATTTGTGGAACAAATTCTCTTTTTCACTATATTTCTGGCGAATGAAGCTATTTTTTGTAACACAAGGCCTATAAAAATTTGTAAATTTCCTATAATTTCCCGAAAATTGCGTCATACAAATATCCACTGATTCGCATAGCCACTACCAATGAAAGTCGTCCATTGACTGTAAACCAATTTCGGTATAATATGCACAAGCATTTAATTTCTGGACTTTGTGGTTCGCTCTATCGCATAATTCTGTTAATGTGTAAATACCTCAACACAACTATAATTATACTTACCACCAGCACACCTCAATCATAACCACTATTTACAAAAGTCCCCCAACCGATTGATTTAAATATATGCAAAATGTGTTGTGTTATCATACTGTTATATATGTATAATCGACAGTCTGTATTTACTACACGCTATCACTGTATCATCAAAGACGAGCATGTCTTTTGCAGCTAACACGAACAACGTCTTACGATTCAACTATTCCGTAATGATGAAGATACAAACTTTCTGCTGAATGCCTGAATACAATTTTATAGCATTAGTTCTATACAATGTATACCTGTTAATGTTACCTTCTATATCCGGAACAAGTTTCGGTTTTTCAACCCAACAAGAATAATGATTTTTAAACATTAAAACCCAAAACTGTAAAACTTTTTAACATAACAAATTTTGGAGAATTTTATATGTGTTACTAACTATCTTGAAGTAAACTTGGGTACCGAAAAACTTTGTTTTAACAATGTTAAATTGAGCTAATTTGTCGCTCTTTCTTTACACCATATAAAACTTCATTTCATTATACACACCATATAAAACGAACGTACAACATTCGTAACATGGATGAGTATGTACCATGTAACAAACTTGCATATAAACAAATAAAAAGTAAAATTTCGCATTTCGCATCCAGTTTAAACAAATAAAATGTTTTACCCATTTCGCATCCAAACATTCACTCTTGTACGAATATATAATACAGGATCAACCATTTATGTGCTTATAAAGCTTGAGGTTTCTTGTGTGCTCAGGAACCGCGATGTTTAAGACCGTACAACCGTGTGTATGTATGTAATTCGTTTTTATTCAGCCATAAATGATTTCTCACAACCTCGACTATTGTACTTACTTATATTGTATAAAATGTTCGCACCAACCAACGTTTCTTCGCCTTTTTTTCCATATATACACAAGTGACATAAGGAACAAATTGGAAAAGTTTTTCCTTCAGAAAGTTTTCTTATATTACTCTGTCGTTCTCAACAAGCGGAGAATATAATACCTGGTGAGCGTAGGGTCTCTACTATACGAAATGAATGTACCTCAATAGACCAATATCTATAGATTTAGTGTGATCGTATATTTTCTCACCCAAAAGTTCTATTGAGTTTTTTTTTTCGGCGACGGTTTTATAAGTCGTCTGCAATTTACCAAAGCGATAACAAAACGTAAACTGCCGAGGAAAAAAAATAGGTGAGAAAAGTTTTTCCTAGGAAGTTTTATGTGTGCACGGGAGGAGTTCTTCATTTCGGTGATATATACACGTATATTAGAAATGTAGAATGTTATGGGCGTCATAGGAAATGAGAAATTGATTTGTTGTTGATTGCAGTTTATTATTTGAGTAACAATAAGCGGAAAATATGGCGGCAGATGATGTGATATTAAATTACTAAAAACGAAAATGTTTTCTTCTTCTTCTTCTTCTTCTACGAGAAAAAAAATGTTTTTCTTCAATTTCTTTTTCAATAGAAATGTGAGATATTTATGTGAGTCGAGTCTTTTCTAAGAGTAACAATTCGTTGGATAGAAATGTGAGAGTTAAGCTCGTTGTCGTATATAGAAATTTATATATAGAAAATGCTTGATTTGGAAATGATTGATATTTGATGTTATTGGAACTCGTTTAATCGTAATGGGCTTTGAGTGCCATCATTCGATTGTACTTTACCCTGCGGTTTAATGGGGGTCTTTTCGTAAATTTCATTGTAATTGAATTAAGAATATGACGGTTAATTAAACAGACAATTAACAGTCAACGCTTTTTCGGCTAGAGGTCTAAGAAAGCAATCCGCTAAAGAGTGACAGAAATCGTAATTCTTGTAAGGGAGTGTTGAATGGGTGCTGAATTCGAGAACCGTCATTTTGGGTTCTTCTCAATTCCACGGATTTTTTGAAACCCGACCCGACCTGAAACCAACCCCGAATTGAATTTTTAAAACTCGACAACCCAAAGCCGGAGTAAATTGAAAGCCGACCTTACCGTTGCTTCCATAAGATGATCGTTAGAACGTTTGCTTTTAAAAATTTAATTTGGGTTAATTTCGGGTAAGATCCGATTTCAGTTTCCGGCTTTGGGTTATACAGTTTTTAAAATTTAATTGTGGTTGGGTTCGGGTCTGGCCGGCTGACGAACAACGTCGAAACGCCCATGTCTACTTTAAAATATCGTTTCATTCGTGAGATTGACGCTGTAGAAACGGTAAAAAAGATTTCTTAGCATTCGTGTAAATGAGAACGGTGTCACTAGAAGTCTGTTGTGGTTTTCTGTTGTCATTTACTGACTTCAATCTGTTGTTTCGACATTTTCGGCAGTGATGGCAAGATGACAAGAATGAGTAATGTCCTTTGCCAATACCCTCTCTAGCAACCAAACTACTTTAATTAAGGTGGTGAAAGAATCAAGTAGCCTTTGTAATTTACATGTACATTACAGCGTAGTCAGTCAAAATGTAGAATAGTGTTTGTGAATAGTGTGAATTTGACACAGAGAGCTGAGAGTTTGTTTGCTAGAGAGAGCATTGTCTTTGCATCAGAGCCTATTTTTCAAAAACGCGTTTCTAAAATTTCGGAAAGTTTCCAAAAGTTTATAAAAAATTTCTAAAATTTCTCAAAGTTTCTTAAAGAAACTTTTCTAGAAACTTTGGGAAATTTTAGAAATTTTTTAGAAACTTTTGTAAGCTTTCAGAAATTTTAGAAACGTGTTTTTAAAAAATAGGCCCTGCTTTGCACACAATATGCGCGACATATAATATTATGATGAAAGAGAAAGAAATATTTTGACAAGTACCCCAAGGCAAGTTATAATAAACTGATCTTCGGTCCTCTCGCTCGCATCGTAAACGAGATGCAAATACTTGTACATGTATTTACCCCAAGGCAAGTTAAAATTAACCAGTCTTCGGTTTTCTCGCTCTGATCATAACAGTCTATACACACCATATTAAAATTGCCATGCGGTTTGACAGATAAACTGTCCAAAAAATATTGCGAATGTTGAAATGTACGAAATATGAAATATTTGCTATATAAAATGTGTATGATTTTGTATAAAAGGGCTTAACCCTTTAATGGTATAACTTTCGAAAAATCAAATTGAAGTTGTTAATTGTAATAGATTCGTTTTAAAGTCACAGTAAAATAACAGTTTTGGGCACTCTGTAGCAAAAAACCGCGGTCGTTATTGCCCAAGATTGACCGGGTAACCGATTCGGTTCAATACGGTTTGCACTTCTTACAAACATTACGGTGGGATAGTTTTCAAAAAATGACCCTAATTGAAATGTATACAATTCGCAAAGCATAAAACTTTAAAATTTTAATTTGAAACAATCTCTAAAAGCTTCTTTTTTCTGCTCTTTTCAGGTAAATATACAGCACTAAGAACTTCTGTGATAACAGTAGAGTACGAATAAATAGTTTATGCCATCAGGTAAAATTTAATCTATTTCATAGATATACCATCATCATATATTATATAAACACCATACCCCCTATATAATCACTTTACAGTACACACTAAAATACATGCTTTAATACGAAAACTTTCTTTCTGGGAGATGTTGTGTTAGAGAAATGAAGTTGGATGTTGGGATATCAATAGAAAGTTTTTAGTTTAATTAATCAACTAACGAATTATGGGTTTTTGGCATTTCAAGTTTAAACAAAAATGCTACTCAATCTACATAAACAAAAGCACTTTCGGATTAAAGTTTGTTTCTTGTTGAATTATTCCAGCTCGTTGAAACGTTGGTAGTATAGTAGTAGTATACAATAATTATTTGATGAAATTTAAATGATATAAAGCAACAGCACAAGTGCAAATCAACTTAAGCAATTTACACGTACAATTTTCTAAATGACTTTGCACAGCATCTAATGATTTAGGGTGGTTCTGTAGTGAATCGAATTTTCAGATCGTTCCTTATGAAGCACATGCGGGGCTTATACGTTTACCACTACATTTGTGGCATTGAGACTTTCACTCACTGAGCCATACTGTAAATTCGGTCAATTTCCGAGCCGGTGCGGCTTTGTCTACAGCGTATTATTTCCGTTTATTGTTACATAATAAAAATGGGACACCCCACGTCCAAAAACATGCACAAGAATTTGCCCATTAGCCAACTGCAGACCCATTTGGTTGGAAAAGAAAAGAGTGTGGTGTCTTATATATACAATTAGCGGAATATTTCTTTCAAGTAGGCACACAATTCCTATCGTACGGGTCTCCCTGCGTTGCATATGTTTTTGGAAATTGCGTCTGACATTATTAATTTAAAGATGATCCTAAATGTGTGTGATAACCTTTCATAAAGGGCAACTGTATCGAGACATATTCAATAGATCTGTTAATGCTTTGTGCACCATGTCAGTAGGTACCATTGTATGCAATTGTCTGCAATGGGCTGTGTGAATGTTAAATTTTACCAACGGCCATTTAAATTTGCTACCGGGTGAATTTGCATCGTGTTTAAATTGTTGTAAATAAATGAGGCTCGTTATGACGACAGTAACCACTCAATGAACGGCATTAACTTAATTTTATAGCAACGACACAGCTTGATTTCGGAATTACCACATTAAATTCATTTAAAATTAAAATCCTGTAATTATTGGGTCTGCTACTTCATTTGTTCTGAACGTTTTCGAGAGATTGCGTGGACATGTTATTCTTGGGTGCCGACGAGCAGAGCCTGTAATCGTGAAAACGTTTTCGCGAATTTTCATAAATTTTCGAGAATTGTCTCGATTTTTGTGAATCGAAAAAATCAAGAAAATTCGAGAAATTTAAGAAAAATCCAGGGAAAGTTCGCAGAAATGTTTTACGTGCTCTGCCGACAAATATCAGTGCCACCACGTCACCTCTTCGAGTATAGACAGACGTATTAGACACAGCTTAATTGTAATGTTTGTAGTCGTTGTCCCACAGTTTGACTCAAACACCAGTTCAAACACTCTTTGAATCGAATCGTGCCGGCGTAGCTTGTGAGGAAGTTCTGAATCAAAAATATTCAATTCAAGATTCAATTCCTAATAAGTGGAGCAGCAGAAACGATGACAAAGGTTGATACTTAACATGCTATCGTAGTCACATAAAGAATTAAAACTTCCGGTGCAAATGTTCACCATCAACTTTCAGCGGAAACTTTCTCGGAAAACTCGTAATTGTACCTAATCTTATCGAAAAACATTGTTTGAAAATATTTATTATCAAGATGCACCATACGGCTCAGAACCTGTAATTTAGTAACAATTTTACATTGTATTAAGTGTAAATGTGGTGCGACAAAATTAGTTTAACTTTTGTGTTACGAAATTGTTCACTGAACGACGCAAACGTAACGGTTGGAAATGGAAATTTTCAACTTGTTTATTGCGGCTCCTATACTCCATAAATTTCCGAGAGAAACTATTCGAATTCCTTGTGTGTCGTACAACAGTTTCTTAGCATTTTGTAACACGTATAATTTTCGGCTGATATTTTATTCCCATTTGGAAAACGAACAACAGTCTGCTAGTTTTCAGTAGCTATAGCTAGACGCTGTAGACGCTCAACATGGAAGTTGTTTTTTTTTTGTTTAAGTGCAAAAACGAATTTAATTTGAATTTTCTTTCATTTTCTTTATGTGTGCATTTACACAATACATACACAGACACCATGTATGGAATGTAAACAAATAATGATCAAACCTGTTTACATGGCGTTCCACTTTTATTTCTCCAGTGTATTTATCTATCCATACCTCCCCAAATGTTCGATTCGTCTGAATGTTTATCATTCTACCAAATCAAACAAATTTTCCGGATTTTATTTTCAGAATATATTTGTCTCTTCAATTGATCCGCATCCTTCAAAATATTTTCCTTTGCACACACACACTTGATATGTGTGTATTTTTTAAGTGTTTTTCCTGGTAGATAGAGATCCTTCTTTCATGTTGTATTATATGTTGTACACCATTGCAATCCCGTCTACAATGTGTACCCAAGAATAATATTACGTCAGACGGGAGAGAGAGAGGGACACGGCGGGTTGCGTTGATGATATATTTTGAAAATATCGTGCTCGCTTAAAGTCATTGTAAGTCGGTGTAAAACCGATGAACCTGTGTGTTATAGCATAGAAATGGACTGTGCAAACAAATTTTCTTTGATATTTTAAATTGGATTGATATTTGTGTCAATATATAGTACAGGCATATACATACATAAACTGACAGGATAGGATATGAGAGAGCACATACCCGCCAGATAAATATCAATTCAAATTTTGGGGATTTTAAATGGGGTGCTTTATGTTGGAATTTTGTTTTTTTGGTTTTGTTTGTACAAATCAGCAAAGGTGTGTTGTAGACGAAAGACAACTTAATTGACGACATTCTCGATAGCTTAAAAATTTCGATTTTTTTGTAACGACATCCACATTTAGTTCGGTAAATAGATAGACCTGGTCCTTGTCATAGACATGTGTAATCTCAGGAAAATTGAAATGGAATGTCTCTTTGATCATAGTGACAAATACTCATTAAAGGCGGTGAACAAACAAAAACAAATTAAAATGTTTGAAGCATTGCAAGAAATCGCCCGCTGCTGTCTGTTATTAAGACCGTGATGGCAAGTGAGACAGTTTCTATATTCAGCACTTGTGTACAGTGCTTCGCCAAGATAAATATTTAAACACAACAAATTTTATTAATTAAAACAAACAAATTGAAGAATGTTTACCGTATAACTCGATACGATGGTACATCATTAGAACAGTTTTCGTTCTAACATTATTAGTCAGTCCTACGATCAAATCCTTATCTATCTGTTTCTGACAAACTGTAATAAATTCTCTTATTTCCATAAAAAAAACACGCCATTTCGTTGTGCCGGCTAACTAATGCGTTCTGTGTAATCATTAGTTGAACATAATCGATTAGGATTTAGTGAAAACCAGTTGCTGAACTAATAAAATTATGCATTCAATGAATCTATAAGCGTATATAACAGGCACGACAGATGAGCATAGACTGATTCCTTTAAGAAATTATAATATTCAAATAAAGAATGTAGAAGCTATGCACTTGGCCGACTAATAGATAATGACGAAACGGAATTTTTAATTAGATGTAAAATAGGAACGAATGACGTTGGTCAAACCGAAACAATTTAAATTCAAGTACCTGAGATGTGAGAAAGTCCAAATATTGAATTTATCAACATAAGACGTTCGACCACTGTTTTGATCTAAGAGAAAATTTAAATCAGTTGTGGTACTCGATACAATGCTCTAAGAACACTATACCGATTTACACAAGAACAAGTCTAGCGAATCATACTCAAAATAAAATTTCAACTCATCAACAAACTTTGAATTTCTGGCAAATACAGTTGACGGCGTCAGTAAAATTTAGACTTGAATTTGCTTCAGCTGGTCCACTCATACAAACAAAACTGCTCATATGTATTTGCATGGACAGGTGTAATAGTTACACACCTGTGTGTTGTACTGGTAAAACCGTAAAAAGACGTATCTGCATGTGTGGAACAGCTGAAGCAAATCATGTCTAAATTTCACTGACGTCGACTATATTTATGAAATTACCTCCCGAATTTTAGCAAAGTACAATTTTTGCATAAATAAAAAAATATCGAGCATTGAATTTGACTCGTAAAAGTCTCACCGCAAACATTCACAACAGGATGAGTTCAACCATACGTTCTAAATTCAACGTTAAAATGACTCAATAAAATTATTTCGAAAAATAAAATTCTTCTAATAACAACAAACTGGGTTTTACGAGTTGTGGATCAGAAACATATCTGATGAACGATTTCGGCAAGTGATTCTACAAAGAGAATCACTTTCCGATGGGTGTCTATTTTTCTTGCATACGGGTGTCATGGAATTTATAGCATGAAAACTATTAATTTTCTACAAAACAAAAACTTGTTTCAAGAGGCATGGCCATTATGCATAAATTTAATGTGATTTGAATAAGCACCCATTCAGAAGAATGTTATTGATGGGATGAGTTAAAAAGTAATAATGAAGTAGTTGATTAGTTTATTAATCGGATTAAGTTGTTAATTAAATATTGCAGAACGTATATATACCTTTTGTTAGCTTGCCCAGCAGATGAGAGCAATACTGAAACAAATAACTTGTTTAGCCGCAATATCTCAATAAATGTATGATATTGTGATGGCGAGTTCATATTGTTGATTCGATTGACTGTAATTTGAATAATTCAGCACTGAGAGGTTTTAAGCATTTCCTGGTCGGTACAAAGCGATACTCAATATTTGCTGAAGTGGTGGCAGGTGCTTAGCACTTCACTCGCCCTTGTTTCAAATGATTCTTTTGAAAAACCACCTACCGAAATCGGATCCATTTCGGATCCATATAGCGTTTGAAAGGCCTTGCCTGAGGAAGTCAAAACAGTCCCCAGATGGTCTCTGGCTACCATTGGTTGCTGGTAGCATGTCTTCAAAGGTCGATAAATGGGTGTTTTTTTAGACGGCCTTCAAATATGGGTATAAGATGTGAGTGGGTCCGTTGGAAAGCTGAGGTCAAGTACTTTCAGGCAGAAAAGTTTGATAAACATCTACTAATATATGTCGGAAAAAATGATAAAATGGAAGTTGGGTGAAAGGGATCAAAATCTATGACGGGTCTGTATCGGTAGTGATGACTGCTAATGTGCAACTAGTATGCTCTCTCTCTCTCTCTCTAACATACGTTATCCAAGCTTTCCATTGATGGTTCATATTCCGCGTTTGTGCTCTGAAGGAACATGTTGATAATGATGCCTCGGGTCACATTTATTCAAATGCTCTGTTCTTTGTTCGGTTTACTTCTTCTATTTTGTGAGATTTTTAGTGCCACTGTTAAGGTGATTGCATGGCCTATTTTAAGGAATTTAATTTCCAAAAATTCTTAAAATTTCCAAATTTTGTTTTCTGTCAGATCTCATTAAGTAATCAGTTAAGCTCAAAGACATGAAAAACAGCTAAAAAGGCAGTAAAAACAACATTTACGATGCAATCTGTTGTGTTTTTAGATGAAATGACGAAATGTTATGGAAAAATTTGAGAATTTTTGGAAATTTAATTTCCTTAAAATATGCCCTGGGTGAATGAAATTGTAGTCCTTTTGCTACTTTGACATAATAGTTGCGAAAAACAGAAAATCATGACCAAAAATTGGGTTTGTTGATTTCTTTTATTGTTTATATGGTGGCACTACCGATGTTGATTCTAAGAAATGAGACGACATTTTTCAATCCTCCGATTTGCATACAGTCAGAGGCAGTGAAATTTCAGGAAGACTTTTCTTCAGTTGTTTTTCAGCTAATCCCACATACAATCAAAACTGTTTATACGGTTTAAGCTGCTACACTCACGCGCGTGGTAGTGGTAACAGCTGAAGCAAATTCATGCTGAAATTTCATTGCCTCTAACTGTAGATAAATTTTCCTATTTTTTTTTTAAATGCGGATCGATACAATCAATCTTGCACCACTGCTCAATTCCATCAGAATATTAACCTAAAAGCTAACCCGTGTACACCATATTCGAGCCGTCGAAGGAATGAAAATTACATTAACAAAATATTACGCAAAAATTTATTGAACCAAAAGAATTACATTTTCACCCAGAACCAACCGTCGGCATACATAGGTATTTTCAAAATTTCAGCATGTGTTTTTGCCGCTCAAAATGCAATGCGAGGGACTGAAAGCCACCCAAATACAGTTTTCTCATCTTATTTTAAGCTCCAGGCGATTGTTGTTAGTAATGTGTTCCACATACAAATGATAAATTTATGGATATAAACCATAACCATGCACACATATAATAACATACAACATAAATGCACACACAGTCAAGAGTCGCGTAATTCAGAGTTTTGGATCAATTTTATGTGGTAAGAGATGAGATGATACACGAAATTATGTTTGCGGTGTATTCGGTCGTTCGAAATGTTACACTCACAGTCATGTTATTATATAGATCTACATTTCTGGGTGGTTTTCGTATTAAAACAACATCGGCAATAGCAATAATAATAATAATAAGATGAAGAAACCAAATAAATGATATATGTGTTTACAAGTTTGGCGCGGAATCAAATATGAATCGATCATTATAACAAATAATGACGAACAATCAATTATGTCAGACTTGAATTGAGCGTATATATATTTCTTCTTTTGTTTAGTGTTACTAGTCTATAATTTAGAATAAACATGACGGAACGGTGTTGTGTGGAGAACGTTGCGGCGCGTAGAATCGGTGTTAATTAATCAATTATTCGATGGCAGTGGCATTTTCTTTGAGTAATAAATCATTTTTTAGTTTGAAGTTCTTTCGTTCGCATTCTAGGTCTCTTTGTATGCGTATGTCTCAAAATAAATTAGAAGAAACTAGATCTGAACGTCGAGAATTCTTATTTGAAACATTTTTTTTCCCACTAACGAATATTTTTGATATTTGTTGGATGTAGCGACTCCTAGAAAGAATTATTATTACGTTGGGCTGCACGCACATGTCCACACTCGGCCTCGAATTTGCGGACAATGGACAGAGGAAAGGTTAATTATGTTGCATCTGGTCTGAGTGAAGGTGTAAGGAATCATGTTCTACTACAACTAAAATCAATGGCAGAAGTTCCATAAATACATGCGAGTGTGCAGTAAACCTACCTATTTAGTGGGCTATCAACAATAAAACTTTCTGTTCCTGTTCCTTACTGAGGCGCACAGTCTTTATATCGAATTTCTGAAGTGCTGAATTGATGTACTGGAAAGTCACTGCAGAGATACGCTGGCAAAATTGAAAACATTCATTTTTTCCCATGCGAAATTTTCAGTTCATCTGATTTTACGAATGAAATTAGGAGTTGCCATGACAGAAAAAATTGGCATTTGATGTTGTTGTGGCGAATATTTTCGTCGTTGTGGGTAAGGTCAGTAACGTCATTGGGCTGTGGTATGACTTTTTATTTTCATATATGGACAAACTTTGCGCACATTTGGTGTTCCCTCATCCCTACATTACGTTTGATATAACGTAACTCTGTCGTTCAATTCTGAGAATATCGTGGAACAATAATTGATAAAAAACGATTTTCGCGACCACTTCGGAGAAACATTTTCTAAGGGCCATGACAGCTGACAGCCCAACAAAAAAAATTCGGGAAAAAAGTTGTCCCACGATATTCTCAGAATTGAACGACGATTCATTTGAGCCAAATCTCGATTGGATCACCGTCGGCTTGAATCCCGATTTCATGTAAGCTGTTCGAAGTTTTGGCGAATTGACTCTTAAAGGGCAGCAATTAGATGGAATTTGGAAAATCGTAGTTATTGCAGGACATCTGACTAAAAGCTTTCGAATATGAGAAGTTTAATTAATTCCACAGCAGTAAATCAACAGAGTTGCTATTCAAAGATAACTGCCATGGATGAATTGGTCTATCTCTGAAATTTTACAAAAGGACTAGATTGTCTATTTATTCAACAACGTTATTTAGCTTTCAAAATAGTCAACAGTAAAATTATCTGAAGTAGTACAATTTACACGGCTTAAGTTTCCTCTTCAAGGCTGATTCGGTTTACGGTTTACGCTAATAGACCTAGAGCTAATCGCTTATTATCATCACAGTTGAAGATAACAGAACACTATAGCCCTCCTAAAAGCTTAAATTATAAAATTTTAAATATTTTCAAGTCGAAGTATTATCAGTCACTAACACTACGCTTCCTTCCTCCATTCAATGTACATACCTAAAAACTATTAACTTTCGATAGAATGCATATTTGACCCCCAGCAAGATTTGAATAATTAAATTTATGATAGCACGTCCCAAAATATCTTATAACATTGCGACCACCTAGGTTGAAGCTCTGGCGCGGAATTGGAAGAAAATTAATTTTTGTTTGTAAGAATGTTAAAATTCGCATGGGCTGTGATATATATGCACGTAAAAAACACCAATTCGTATATATTGTTAAGTGGGCGGCTACTTGTAAATTTTCGCTTAAATGGCCATTCTTTCCTGTTAAACGAGTGAACACAGCAGAAAATACACATTTTAACTTGATGGCAGACAATTAATAAAGGGTGTACGGAAAATGTATACTTTCGTTAACAGAATTAAGACCCATCGATGCTTCCATGAAATGGCTACATTTGTGCGTTTTTTGTGGTATTTTCGATAATGTCCTTTTTCCGTAACACTTTCTCAAAAAAATGCAGATCCGCAATAATAAGCTTAATTGTACTGTTAAAAGCTAACGCACTTGTGGTCGTAATTGCGGTTTTACATTTTTCAAATGGCATTCTAGTAAAAAGACATCATCGAAAATACGAAACGCACAAATGTAAGCTAAAGCATATTTGTTTGTGGCAGTTTGACCAGTTCTGAGAAAAGTCAGCCGTTTACCTAAATTTGTATAAACTGTTTCTCAGGACTGGTCCAACTGCTACAACCGAATCTATTTTTGATTGAAAGTTAGCTATTAGTCTAAGCTAAATAAGTATCTATTTTGTCTGAGCGTTATTGTCGTCCTACATTTTTAAAAAGGATTCTGATAAAACGATATATCAGCATCGATGCCCCTTAAAATTGAAACATTGGATTGGCGATAGAAAGGAGAAAAGAAAAACTCAAAACTCAAACAACTCATTTACATTTAGTAGCACCCTTTACTTTCACTTCAGATATTTCCTCAACGACTTTATATTGTTAATTCGCAATATAATTAATTAACGCTTGAAATTCATAAAAGCAGACAATACGATGTTTCTCGTACAAATAGGTTCCCTACTTCATTCCCAGTTTATCTTTTTTTCTGTGTTTATTGTCTTCTGAATCTCATACTAAAACTCATTTCCTTCCATTCTGCCTTTCATATTGACCAAATTATCGTGTCTATGTGCTTGGTATATCCAGCTGAAAGACTTCAATTTGCATTGTATTTATATAAATAGTCAACGGTGTGAATGTGGATCTGAAGAGTATACTGGTTGTGTGTATCACAAAACAAAATTGGGCAGAGGGGTAATTAAGCTGAAACAAATCTAAAATTTAATTTGCCGTAACTGCATAAAAATATCACAACTAATCAGTTTCACAAAAAACGAACTGTTGGTAAATTATTGCAGAAAATAGAATGCCAAACTTTAATTCATTCGTAATGTTTTCACATTTTCAACAAAGTGGATTTTATTGTATAATATTTGGTGGATAGGATGAGCGATGATGCATTTAGTGCACATTTTTTTGGAAGGTGTTTTAATAAATGACCAATGTGCTCTATGTTTTGTATATCAAAAAATTTATTATTGAAACTTGGCCAAGAGCTGAATCGTTTTATTTTTATGGATCCACTTGCCAACGAAATTGGATGATTGTTCTTTTAAGCAGCACATAAACCATATTCCTAGCTGGGTAATGCATATTATTCAAATCGCTTTAAATATAGATATTAGATATCGCGTCGCGAGATTTATACAAACCAAACTTAAATAATTAATGGCTTTTTGATGCTAAATATTTTGGTAGAAATGTGCTAAAATAATAGTTTTCAATTACGGCACGTGCTATAAATTATAATGTGATAAGATTTTTGAAACTCAATTGTTTACGAAAACTTTTGCTGACGATAAACAAATGAATTTCGTTTGTGCTTTAGTACAAGTTCATGCATATTGCCACGGGAAAGTAGAACGCGGCAGTTTTCGTGAACTACGGAATTTCCACTATACACAATAATGAACTTGTCACCTGTTCAGTAAATTTTATTCAATTAACAATTTAACAATTTGCAACGTGAAAACTTTGATGATCACTGCATAACAGAGTCAATAATTTGCCGGAACACTTTCGGAAAGGGGCATTCTTTCTGTTCAATCTTATATGAATTTTAAGATTTTCAACATTTGACTTTCAGTTAAATTGACTTTCATGGCACTTCAATCATGAGTGCTCTAAGTAGACACTGTGTCAAGTGTCATACAACTGTAAAACACTGTAAAAATAAACAGTTTCATACAAAAAGTACTCTATTTAGCAACTGTCGACTATGATCACTTTTGCTTGAAGTGTGTTGGCTGATTCGTTTATTCTCCAAAAATTTTGGCTCTTCGTGCGTAGGTATAAAAGCAAAAACAAAGTTTTTGGTTCACGCTTCGATGTAGCTTTCGGGAACAAAAACTCGTCCGAAATTCAGTGTTGCCAGACAGAGCTGTAACTCACAAAGAATGCATTTTTTGTGACTTCACATTTAGGGGGTGTATTTGGGAGATCGTTCATACGTTTGACACCGGTATGACAACACTAAATCCATACAAAAGTTTAAATAGAATCTATATTTTACATATGAAGGAAAGCTCTGTTCTTGTAGAGTTTGATTTGATTGTTAATTGGACGCAATGTAATATAATTTAGGCTTCAATAACACACCAATAGATGTCAATTAAATGATATGGCATTCCAATTACAACCACAATGGAAGTAAAGACTGAATATTATAGCAGATGCCTTCAAATAGTTATAACTGTTTCCAATCCAGAAAATAACGATTGCAGACCTCTGTATAATGGTTGTCAATATAGTATCCAATAACAGTACCAGGAAAATGAAAGAATTGAGTCCTCATGTTTAACTTAAGCTTATCTCTGAACTCTTTCATCAGCTCCATTGATCGTTAATTTCCCACTAATCTGTTATCCTCTGACTGCAAAAACATATCATTCAACGATTAGTCGAATGACCTAAATGCTGAAACTAATTCAACTGAAAGTTCATCTCTACAATGTAACAAATAAACATTTTTCCTGTCGGATATACACAGAGAGAAAACGAAAAATATCATTGCATTCAGTAAACAGCTCACTCATAAAATGTATTTAATATGAAAGTACACACACTGTACGTTATATGGGAATTTTTGAGATCGTCATAAATGATAAAATTCAAATAAGGTCTCTGTTTCGAATAGAATCCTATTCAATTAAATATCTCCAGTTGAGATCTACGTGTAAAAATAATGTCTGGATACAAAGGCCAGCAAACGTGATATGTCGGCGCCATAACTAAAAAGTGTATCTTGAAGAATGTAGCTAGCTGGATGTTTAATGGGGTTTCAGAGAGGAATGCTTGAAGGGATACGTGATTTAGAAGATTAGCAAAATTTCGATTATAAATGTCAAAATGCTGTCGTCATAAAATTAAGCAGCAAATTGCTGTAGCGTCGCTTCGAAACAAATCCCAAATAAGTTTAAATGTGGAGCCCGTTCATTGCTTAGCCGTATTTTAATGCAGCGCCACATCCGACTCGGTCCATAAAAGCATTGAATGAGAACTACTCGGAGACAATGCGAACTGGATTAGTGTATTAAACTAACGAGCAGTACATGCTTCATTCGAGTCAGATAATAGACAGTTTGCACAACAGACGTATAATTTAGAAGTCAACATATAAGTTTGAAATTATAAGTCACATCTTCACACAAGGAGTTCTGGAAGGTTAATCATAATTTCCAAATTTTAAGTTGACTTATAAATTATACGTCATTTGCGCAAACTATCTAATAACTCTCAATTCCTCTATTCAGCACCTAATTCATAAAATCGAAATTTGAAGAGTCCGACAACAAATACAGAATTTCAATGTATGAACGTAAAACTCTTGGCCTGATTTTGTGGGGAATTTTAATCGCACACAAAAATGCCACTTAAGGAGGTAACAAGCCCAAAGCAAACAAACGAAGTACTTTCGATCAACAATAAATAAGCTAACAAAATCCATTGAAAGTCACTCACAAAATGTGTACCCCACTTCAATATCCTCCGTTTTGTGTTCGATTTATTCAAGATACATTCGCAGAAGACAATGCTGCACATTGCTCTACCAAAAATAATTCGAAAATTTATTAAGATTTACTCAATTACTGTTGATATACCTAACAACGGCATTGTACTGCAGTTGCAGAGAAATTCTTTTCGTATTAAATTATTTATATGTTTGAGTGTTTGGTCCAATTTGTTGAGAATATAACGAATTGAATGCGGCGAAATATTTTTTCTTTATAAATTTATAAGCTAACGTGTTAGCAGACACACTTTCTGTGCAGAAAATGCACTCAACTTTCGAGACTGTGTATAGAAGTTTTTCATTAGCCAAAAATGGAATTCGTGGAAAAATTTTAGTCTAACGAATGTTTTTTGTTCGGTGAGGTAATGCTGACATAAAATACAGTCTCACACAGCTACGGGAGGAATATTCTGGAAGCCGAAAATTTATATCTATTCGGGGAGAATTACCGGTCCATTGCAGTGTCGCTATGATATTGTGTTAGTGTCCATCCAGTTTCGCCGCTAATCAGGAAAAACATTTTTCAAAGTCCTACGGATATAGTTCATACAAAAAGGGATTTACTAGCTCACGCGATTTCCTCGCCTTCGACTCGTAGTGCAAATTTTACACTCGATAAAAAGCCCTATGCAGGAAAACAAGCGTAAATTAGGGTGATGTACTAAAAGTGAAGTAATTTTTACGGGGATGACGTCATTTGTGTACGGCCCTCAAGAGACTGTAATGCAATACGAACGAACTGTTTAATGTCTTTGTACCATTGGATATTTACATTATACCCTATCCCAACAGTTATGTTCTCCATCAACGACGCAGCCACGGTTTTCGGTTCAGTTGTATTTTATCATCATTCTGGAAAACAGTATAATATGAATTAATCGTTTTGTTTTAAACCGAGATTAGCATATATAATATGGATAAGGTATTATACCAACTGCATTTTGTTAAACATATTTTGCTTCTTCAACAGCGTGGAAAATTAAGTGAAAACTTCGATGTAACAGAATATATTCCCTTACGCAATTTTATACTTAGCATGGTATCTCCATGAAGAGCTAGACAATCCGACATGGTGTGGTGTATGCATACATGTATGTTTGCCGTGTATAAACTAAATCTAATGTACTTTACAACCATACAAGTTCATCACTGACATTATCTTCATGTGCATCATATTATTTACACACACGGTTCTCTGCAGATTTCATTCCAATTAGATTTGCATGGATAAACGTTGTATGGAGATTTTTCTATTCTGACATAAAAATTGCATATTAATTTGTTTAAAAAAAGCGATTAAAAGTTTCATCATCAAGGTCAAACTAGATGGATAAAATTTTTACTTTTCCTTCGTTATCGGATAGTTTTTACAGTTTTAAATTGAGCATCATAAATGATCAAATAAGTGTACATAGAAGAGGTTTTAAATGCCTCTTAATTAAAAAATTTACCAGGTTTCCAGCTTTGTTAAAGGTAGATTTTAGGAGATTTTCGATTGGTTTTTAAATTGTTTAAAGTCTATTTCAAATAATGTTTCAAGGATGAAAGGAGCATAAATAAAAATTTCGTAGTTTGATGTAAATGAATTGTAAATGAGTATATAATCTGGCCCAGACTGTCTACCCAAAGACACATCGCGCGAAGTAAAATGAAGGCGCAAAAATATCGTTAGCAGGCTCAGCTATATTAAACAACGAAATCAATTTTATTCATTTTTTCGCACATCAGGTGGTCTCAGTGAATGGAAGCTTAGGTGTTTAGTATGTACTAAATTATATCGAATAGTGTAAAGCAGAATATGCAAGCGAAGCGAACTTTTTTTTTGTGATCTAACATCATATATTAATGAAATTACTGATAAACTCATGAGTTCTAAAAGATAGTTCGTGCATTGTATGAGAATTATGAAAGGTAGAAGTTTGACTAGATAAGTGAGTGCTGTACCAATTTCGTTCGTGTTTTGTTGTCCCGAATCATTGTTCAGATACAGCACTGTCAACTTTACTGATGAACGTCCGATTTGCCCGATTTCACCAAATGAACAGTTCGGGCCCTGGATTTTTATTTAGGATTTTTTTGGGATAATCTTGCAAAAATAACAATTCATTTAGACTGAGATTATGAGTACGGTATCGATGTTTACTCTCCAAAAATACCTAAACCAGCAAGTTGTTCCAACAGCTGTTCGGTATTCATAAGCAATCCGAAACGAAAAAGTAAGAAATGTTAGTTTCAAGACGCTGAAAACGTGATTAAGTGTGGATTTAAAAATTGATAGGGTCTATCCACCCTAATGTGTACTGTTCTACAGGTGTAAAATGGCATTTCGCTGTATGTACGTACAGATTACAAGAAGATGAATAATCTATTCAGTCCCAATAAAGAGTAGTACATTTCTTATCTAGGACTAAAAGCTTTTAGACTGTCTTTTTTAGCGTGTGAGAAGTTTTCAGAACAAGCCGAAGGCGAATAACAGTCCGTGGTACGAATAATATTTTTCATATCCGACGGATTCGGTCTTAGGTATGAAAATTATTTTACTTGCAGCACCCTGCGTTGCTGAAATTTTTGCAAGAGGCACACCGTTGACACCTGCGAAAATTTTCACTTACGCATGGCCTAGCAAGTAAAATACCTTACGTATTTTTTTGAAGATTGTTATTTTGCCACGAGTGACTATAGCTCTCGCCTTTGGCTCTGACTACAAATCTCACTCTCGGCAAAATAGAAATCAACAAACAAGGACATAATGTACCATTACATGACTTTGTTTTCCCTAGGGTCGAAAGTGGCTTATTACACACCTAGTGAAAACAAGAAAATTGGTTTAGGTTTTAAAAGACATTACTTCGCCGATCATCAATATTAAAAACTCTACTTTTCAACCTTTTATACCTTGTGATGTTATAACTATTATGTGTTACGGCCATGTAAATGGAGTGTGAATACCACCCTCTTTTTCGGGGGCGCTATAACGTCTACACTCGTCAAAATAAATAGTACGTAATGAGTCATCATATGCATGTTCACATCCATTAATATTTCCAGATAAAGGAACAAATCGTTTCATCTGTAAAATGTTCTTTCGAAACAAAAACAGTTCGCAACATGGAATTCTATTTTTTTCCCGTCTAACTAACTTGACAGAAAAGAAGCAAAATTTCAAAAGTTTTTCTCTTCACATATTTTCACTGTGAATAATTTATATAGACATTCCGCACTTATAACCTCGTTATGGTGCAGGTCAAAATGTTTGTATGTTTTTTTTTATTTTAAATTTTGTTTTATATCCCAAATTTATCTTTAGCTTCTTGTTTTGACAACATTAATTAATTCCTGGTGGTATAAAAGCAAATATACGACGACCCAAACGTAAAGAAAAATAAACAAACGCAAAATGTACTACGAAGTTTTCGGTGTGTACGAAAGTTATATTTTTCAACATTATTTTCGTGTACGCTATAATATGGCCAAAACATATGGTAATATTTCACGTATATATATCAGGATAGGTTACACACAGACTGAAATGTTGGTTGGTTGGTGTGTTTTCTTTTTGTTGTAAAAACTGAATATTAAATGAACCATCTTCTTTACAGCTCAGACAAATTTGCGAAATTAAAATGTTGGCGAAGCGCCACCACTTGATTTAAAATGCTAATTTCAATATTTTTATTCGCTTATTACTTCAATTTAAAGCGCACGAAAGATAATCAACAAATAGTGGAAAAGTGTACAATAGTATATTACGTCGTTGCTTGTAAGTTTGTTGTTTTGACAAGTGTGGAACGAGCCAAATGTGATTGAACAATAACTTGCAAGCAATTACGTAAGTTTTTTTTTTTAGATTTCTTAAACAATGCAGTGACGTAAAGTACACTTTAACGTGAAAGCATGTAATAGTATATTACTTCCGAGGTTCCAAGTTGTGTATTTGATAAGTGGGGTGTTACAGTCCGACCCGAAGGGAAGGGCTGTATTCCGACTTGTCAAATAACAACTTGGAACCTCGTAAGTACAATGCTTTACGTGCTTAGGCAATGTAAATGAAAATGAAACATGCCGTAACAAGTAAAAATATGGAACTGTGAAAAGCATACTTCGACTATTATAACAAATTCCGGGTAAATAACTAAATCAACGAAAAAAATTGTCAATTTTGTTGCATCAAATATTGACGCTATAGTGATAAGAGCTACAGCTTAAGGGCGCTCACCCCTTGGCAAATTGCTAGCCTACATTTGTGCGCAAAAATATTCGTTTTTTGATGATTTCTCTGAATTAAAATGTTTTTTTTTTTAAAAAGTAAAGCATTTAAAAATGTGTTACTTTTAAAGGAAAAATTGGTTTGTGGTTCAGAGAAATCATCAAAAAACGAATATTTTTGCGCACAAATGTAGGCTAGAAATATGTTAAGGGGTGAGTGCTCTTAAGATTGTTTGTATGTTATATTTTTACTCATATAACGAAAACAAAGAAACTGTGATGTCATCATCCTCCAAATATTTTTTGTGCTTGGTTAATACCATCAATATTAATTAACTATTTTATTACCAGACAGCTGTTACTTAGATACAAGGAAGTATCTACTGGCAAAAATCTCTTTCACCAATTCCAATATTCAATTCCACTAAATTCCATTCAATATAAAAAAAAATCTAGTTTCCATGGTCATCCTGAACAAAAATAAAGTTTTACCGAAAATGCACCCAAAAATTGATTGTGTTCTAAATAGAGAGGACCCTAGGAGAGTTCAAAACAGTGAAGTCGGACCAGATGCTACCCCAAACAACAAAATGTATTTATGCTATGGGAGTTAATCTCGACCATATAGAATGTCTACAGTCAACTAATACAGATCTACTAATGAAACTCAGTAGATGTGTCTTCGGCCAAGGCCGGGAATATTATGATTTATTGACGCATTGTACATGGTATATATAGGCTGGATCACAGGCTACTTGATGCTTGACAATTCAATGGCAAACTGTGATCACCACAGATACTTCCCCCTTTGAAGAAATTTTGTTGGTCCAAGTCGATCGTCTGTGTCACGTGGATTTGGGACGAGATTTCACAGCAGGACCATAACTTGTGTTTGGATAGGGATTTGATGTGGTGGATTGGTTGGAGCCACGGATGTTCGGGTTTGAGTGATTTCTGAAGTCGCTTGCTTGTCGAGTTGTGTGTCCAAAACCATTTGAATGTTGGTAACCGGTGTATGACGTGAGGTACTTTGAAAATTTTGAATCTGTTTCATAGCGGTAGGATCCATAAGGTTACCTAATAGCTGTGAAAACAGTTGGTTTTTCGAAAGTTTTGTTACTTTGAAATTTTGTGTCTTGATTAGATTGGTGACAATCTAATAAGATTTGATTCGAGAATTCATTATATCGAATTTTGGATCTGTTTAAATTTGGGTTTAATTTTGAAACAGATTATCTCGAAAATGATTTTATGTCGGATGAAGATGAATTTTCTCCGATGTTGGAAGATTGGTTATGTTTCCAACTCTTTATTTAATTTCAAATTAATTCAGATTAAGAGATCGTACAACCTCATAATTTCGTGAAATGACATTGTCCACGGCTTTACCCGGAAAATGACAAGATGTCATTCATTTAACTGCTATTTTTACAGTTTTTAATGGGCGAAAAATGAAGTGTTGTTGTCTTAAGTCTGATAGACGGTGTTTGGTGCTTGTCTCATTCTACGTGGAATGTTATTTGAATATATGACAGCACGAAACATTCCGGAATAATTTTAATTTTTTAAATTTCATTCCAATTGTTGTGGAGCTTTTTTACTGCCATTTAATTTGCAGGAATACGCACTGCACGAAATGTACTTATATTAGATGGTTATAGCTGTCTGTGGTAGCAGACTTTAGGCAGTATAATTGTCATGTACATTTCGACTGATATTATATATGTGACTCATTGAACGGTTGTATGTACGTTTGTACGATTCTACGGTCAATGAGTTTTAACCTATTGGCGCCGGTTTGGTGGTTTAATATCAGATTTTGTAATTTTAGGTCATTCATGAACTTGAAATTGCTATGTGTTAATTTCAAGGGTGGTAAATGTATACACGATGACTTTTGATTTCGATACGTTCTGTGATGTTAAGAACTTGTGAAACTATTTTACATGGAAAAAGGTTGTGTTATCACACAGTGGATAACTCATTGGATCAATTTCCATGTATCAAGTATTTTCGATTACAACTTTAAGAAACAAAACATTTCAATCCTCGACACGCTTCGGTTTTGCTAAACGGTTCCGTCGTTTATGAGTAAATCATGAAAGATTATTCTCAAGACGGATAGGCGTAGAGCTTAATCTGCGAAACGCTGAGCCGGTTGATTGGAAATCGTTCTATAATTGTAATGAGGGAGTACTTGACTCTTTTGTGTTTGTCAGAAGAATTTTTAGGATATTTTTTCCGAAAAATTGTTTTAATTTTGAAAGGTTGAATTATTCGTTTAAACTTTTTAGGGTTTGTACGGAAAACGTGCAGACCTTATCTCCATCACAACGATGTCTCGCACCTGTCACAGCATTACCTGGTTGTACCGTAGTACGGGCGGAACGTACATCTCAATTTCGATAAATCGAAATTGGTGATGGTTTTATAGATAGGTTGTCACATTACGTTTTCCGTGAATAATTCACGAAAATGGTATTCTCTGATCAAACGATTTAGTTTCACTAAAGGTTGATTTATAATTTTTATGAAATTGGTTGTGAAACCATATTTCTGGGCCAAAAAGATTATAATTTTTTTTTTGGTTGACTGTAGTTCTCGTAACTGAGTGGTAAAGTTACGGTAATATTGTCGACAACATTTTAGCCAAAATATTTGTGCTAAAACTAAGTCTTAAATCTAAATTTACTTTTTGAGCTTAACTAGTGGCGTAACCTAGTACACCATATACACAGATACTTCCCCCTTGCGAAAGATTGAGACGTTCGGCTCGAAAATGTTGGGTAATGCTGTGACAGGTGCGAGACATCGTTGTGATGGAGATAAGGTCTGCACGTTTTCCGTACAAACCCTAAAAAGTTTAAACGAATAATTCAACCTTTCAAAATTAAAACAATTTTTCGGAAAAAATATCCTAAAAATTCTTCTGACAAACACAAAAGAGTCAAGTACTCCCTCATTACAATTATAGAACGATTTCCAATCAACCGGCTCAGCGTTTCGCAGATTAAGCTCTACGCCTATCCGTCTTGAGAATAATCTTTCATGATTTACTCATAAACGACGGAACCGTTTAGCAAAACCGAAGCGTGTCGAGGATTGAAATGTTTTGTTTCTTAAAGTTGTAATCGAAAATACTTGATACATGGAAATTGATCCAATGAGTTATCCACTGTGCGATAACACAACCTTTTTCCATGTAAATTAGTTTCACAAGTTCTTAACATCACAGAACGTAACGAAATCAAAAGTCATCGTGTATAAATTTACCACCCTTGAAATTAACACATAGCAATTTCAAGTTCACGAATGACCTAAAATTACAAAATCTGATATTAAACCACCAAACCGGCGCCAATAGGTTTAAACTCATTGACCGTAGAATAGTACAAAAGTACAACCGTTCAATGAGTCATATATATAATATCAGTCGAAATGTACATAGCAAATATACTGCCTAAAGTCTGCTACCACAGACAAGTATCACCATACCATACATAAGAAGTACATTTCGTGCAGTGCGTATCCCTGCAAAACAACAGGCAGCACAAAAATAAAATTCAAAATCACCCTACAAATGTTTTGAATCACTTGATCTGAATTAATTTCAAATTAAGTTGGAAACATAACCTCTCTTCCAACAATGGAGAAAATCGATCTCCATCCAAAATAAAGTTCAAAATTTAACCATTTTCGACACACTCTGTTTTAAAATTAATCCCAAATTTAAACAGATTCAAAATTCGACTACCACATTCTCGAACCAATACTCATTAGATTGTTATCAATCTAATTAGACAGAAAATTTCAAAGTCAACCAACTGTTTTCAAAGTTTCTAGATCTATCTACCACTGTGAAAACAGACCCAAATTTTTCCGTCAAGTCATTCGAATCGAGAATTGAATCCCACCACTGTTCCTGTCCACAAACAAAATTGGCAACTCTCAACTCACGGCACAATCGAGAAAAGGCTGACATCACAACAAATCAACGCAACCACAAACAAAATCAAGAAACATCCATTACCCAACATTTTCGAGCCGAACGTCTCAATCTTTCGCAAGGGGGAAGTATCTGTGGTGATCGCAGTATGTCAATCATTTGAATCGCATCGAGTAGCCTGTAAACCGCCTTTATATACCGTGCATTCGTTCTCAATAAATCATAACATTCCCGGCTGTGGCCGAAGACACATCTACTGAGTTTCAATAGTAGATCTTGTATTAGTTGACTGTAGACATTCTATATGGTCGAGATTAACTCCCATATAATTGGTACACCCAATTATCTTTATTTATTCCACCATTACCAATATTAAGATCTTTACGCATGGACATGAATTTTATCGTAACTGTCGAATGTGGAATGAATGAAGAGAATTGGATTTTAATCGTTGAAAGTGTGAGTTCTGTAACATCGCCCATCGTACGTTTACTTATGAATACGCATTTACTAGCCACTTAATATAGGGACTAAAATTCCAACAAGAATGCCAGAACCTACAGTTGTCGTCCTGCCGGAAACTTTTTTTTTTTAAAGCACAACCAATGCCCGTAATGTTCTATGCACTAGATGCATATTACATTTTATGTGCCGATGCAAAGATGAACCTGAATTCACTCCCCAAGCTAATGCATACTGTAAGTTTTACCACACATTAAACATATAAAAAATATTTCACTCCGTACTATGCCTGCTCAATTAATTTAATGTTTGTCGGAAAATTGTTTTAAACACGGCAGAGTAAAGTATGTCCGTCCAATATATGCCCGAAAACAATAACCCCGTCCGAAAAGTAATTGTGCGAATAAGGCTGAATATCCAGACTGAAACTGCGAATATTTTCCAAAATTTGTGGTTGACTCTAATAGATTTCGCATCAGTAAACTCCCACACTATAACGGAATCTGCAAATATTTCCATGTTCAGCGCCCGCGAGTTGTTGCTTTCAGTGTAAAACCTATTGATCCGTAATTAACCCTCACTGAAAATTCTTCGTTGCCATCTGAATGTACATCTACCTACATTCACAAATAGTGTTCAAGTGTTCGGAGTTACCATTTCCACTTCTATGCATAATAGGTTGCGGTTTATTATTCTCTCGCAGAACATACTCTTTCAGAACCCAGAACAATGTTGGCATTATAATAGCATTATTTATTCCTTCGCATCTTGCATAATATTTTAGCTGAAAACTGAATGCAGATGTTAGAATAGATTAGCAGAAAGATGAGGTGGATGACTCTTGTAAATGTGTCTATGAGGAATATGGGGTTATACGAAGCAAGTCGCGTACCATTAAATGTATACTGCACATGAGTTAATTAATCATTAAAATGTATCTGCAAGCAAGGTGAATAAAATGAGACGATATAATAATGTTTCTTCAAACTGTCTACCGAAATATCTTAGCATTTTCGCATGTAACGAAAGAAGAAGAAGAAAAAAATTACCGGAGAAGAGTCTTTGTTAAGTTAAATTTTTAATTGGAAAAGTTTTATAATGTATGCTTTGGGGTATTCGCACAAAAACCATTTACATTTTTTTTCTCTCACAACGAACGTTTCGGATGCACATTCCCTCAATAATGAACTATTCTCAAGTGATTTTACGTGGTTGATCTAATGAAAAAGTTTTTTTTTCGGTCCTTATAAGCTTTTAAAATTAAAATTTCTCCTACCTGGTGTGACATGGATCGATTTCCATGTTGAGAAAAATTACTGCCAACACCAAAGACACATTTACAGCTTGTTTAGCATAGTGTGTATGAGCGAATAACGATATCCAAATGCTCTCAACTTTCTTATACAAAAACTGCTACACTGGAAGTGATATTGTGGAAAACATATGTACAATTTACACTCAATAGGTCTATTGATACATGTCACGATACAAGTGTAGTTTTCGGATTAGTTCGTTAGAAGATTTATATTTATTTATAAAACCGTACTTTTCATGTTTTCAGCACTTCTTTCGACGCCATCAGCATGTAAAATCCATTACATAATTCGGGATAAAAATGAAAAGTCTCGTTTTCGTGTGTTTATTGACCTCCGCTTCGCCTCGGATCAACAAAATTCACACGAAAACTCTACTTTTCATCTTTTTGTACCAAGTCATGTAAAATTCTATTCCTTCAGGAAAGTGATTTTTTCGAAATATTACATCAGTCAAAAATCCTTAGAGGGTTAAGGTGACGCAAGACCTTATATGTTTTCACTTACAAAAGATTTGATATCGCTTCGGTGTAGTTTCCTACCTCGTGAAAATGTATGGAAATTGATGAAACAAACATTAGTACATTAATGTCTTGATGGGACATTTTATGCCTTACCTTTCGAACGAAAGTTGTTTGTGACCCAAAAAAAAGTGAAATACGAGGAGAAATCAGAGGTGGAAAAGTTTATTAAATTTGGTTCACACCGTGTCAGGCTTTTTTCCTAATGTGCGAGCATGATCTGTCGATATCAAGGCAAATGTTCGACTTTAAAATACGTTTTTATAAAAACGATTTTTAAATTTTTCTTGGCTAAAGCTTAAATTGAAGACACACTTTCAGAGCGAATTCGTTCAGCAAGGCATTCTTCGAAAAAAAACTCTTCGTACGCATGACTTTCAATTACAATTGAGTATCGTCATTCTTCGACCATTGAAAAATGCATTGCTAAGTTTTCTTATTTTTTTAAGTTAATTAATTAAAGTGCCATGGATGGGGCACATTTATCATATACAATGCTGAATTAAGCTGCATCGTTTAGTTTTTCGTATATTATAATCTAGAAATTGAAAAACAAAGAACTTCAATTCCATCTACGCTCTGTTAGGGACACCCAGCAATTACTTATCGTGCACATCTGCTGCTATGGAAATGTCTGTAAACTTCATGGAAACATGACAGCCACAAGTCCAGGCCAAAACAAATGGATAAATAAATAAATTTGAAATTATTAAACTTATGATTGTGTGTACATCACAGCATACATCATGCATCTAGTGTATCAAGTATACCACACAGACTTTTTATATCCAGCAAAATTTCGGTTTCGTCTGCACTACAAAACTCACACTCAATTTAATTCCAAATTGCTCCATCAACTGTAATTACTATCAAAAGAAATGTGTTATTCACAATAACATTTAAATTTTAACTTAATTATAAGTAAACATTAATGGATAACCTCATGCTGTCATTGTTGCTCGTTGTCATTACACGCAACACCTCCGCAATAAATTGGAAAACACCATAAACCTATGGCTGGGTTGTGTATACGTATACGTTATCCGAATATAATGTTATAATTGTATCAAAAATTGGAACAGTGCATACGTTGTCTACGTGTACTTTTCTTTACATTATAATGTGTCTGTGTAAATCTAGGTATATATAGCCATATATACTGCACCATGATGTTGAAATACACATCATGGAAATAATTACACGTTTACTCCACATTTATAAACTCCCCAAAAATGTATTATCGTTTGCGGCAATTCATAATATACATACAAAATCATGCAAATTCGATTGTATTTAATAATCTTGTATAAATATTACCGAGGGTTCGGGGGGAGGTATACTCCCCATCTATCTTGTTTAAATGGTTTCCCGTACATATATATATATATATAGAGAGAGAGAGAGACGACGGTTATATGTACATGTACATATATTTCATAAATGGTTTATCCACAACACTAACGAAAACATCAAATAGATAGTATACACACCAAAAACAGCTCAAAAAGCAAACCAAGAAAATCGCTTTTCAAATTGAATTAGACCAAAAGATTTGGATGATGTGGATATGAATCGGGAAAAGTTCAAGCTGCAATGCTTTAAAAAGGTGGTATAGCATTACCAGTTACATTGAACCGTTTTCGGGTGCCTTTTAGCATTATTTGTAAACCATTTTGCCCATTTCTCAAAGATTAGAAAGACTTAATTCACGACATGTGAACGTTGTTGGTTGTTGGATCTCAGAAAATGTTATGTGTACTTAACTGGGTGTAGATTTTATACGTATATACGTTTATACAACATATTTCATGTAAAGGCATACTACACTAGCATGTCATGTTTGCATACATATACGAATCTATGAGACGAGATAACTCGACATTTCCATACCCAGAGAGATGGAAAACGACGAAGAAAATTTCGACAATATTTTCATTTATGTAAATGAAAATGAAAGATAATGTTTTAACGTACAATATCACAATATTTTGCTAGATAGCAAGCACACTTGATTCTGTTTTCATTCTTCTGTATGTAGATTATAATAAAGTAAATTTTTGACGATGAATGTTACGGTAGTTGAATTGATAGTAGAGGTAAAGAATTTCGAAATAAATATTGCAAAACACATTTTTTTCTCGTGTAAAACGCTAAAGTTCTCGAAAATATTAATGTTACACGATGAGCAGGGCTGCAATAACTTAAATTGTAATGAAATAGAGCTGTAGCTGTACTATAATACTTCAGATGCACTGATATCCTCGCTGAAACGTTTTTCATACATTTTTCATCTCCCTGGCCTTCCTAACATTGTTTTCATTTATGATCTTTTATTGCATTGCCGTGAATATATCGACATTAATCACCGTTTTTCGCAGTATTATACCGAACATTAATTCTGCCATAGTGTGCGATATGCGTCGGTGCCAAAACAATAAAAGTACATTATGATACAGGGGAATATTGCCAGAGAATATTGCACGCGTAATACTCTCTTGTATATTACACTAGTGTACAACGCTGGCAATATTCCACGGTATCATAATGTACTATTAGCGGATATCAGAAGAACTTTTATGATCCGTGAATTTTTGAATAATAAAATGGAATTTAATTAATATCTGCGTAAAATGCTGCTGGTTGTTGTTATAATAGAATCGGAAAGTTAAATGATCAGAATGTCCTGTCTGTTTTCTGAAAATTTGGATTATTGGATTATAGCTGCTTTAAGAAAAGGTGAAAACTATTTCGGTTCGTGCAATATCTCGCCTCTTCATCAGGCTTCATCGTCATTCACAAATTATGTCACGCGTAAATCGATTTTTTTCAGATCCCCTTTCCTTCTTCCACACTAAATGTAAAAAATGTAAAAAAAATTGCTAAGATTGTTGAATGTGGATGTTCAACTCCAAGCAGAGACGTCCGGACTTTGATATAATGATTCGTTTCCTTTTTGTTCGTATAGTTAATAAACGAAATGTATGGATTGTCCAGAACCCCAACCCACTCCGAGCATGAAATACTTTAATTTCTGTCTTGATAAACCTCTGTTGTGAAATACGTTGTGTTTACCCTCGCTACACTCTGGTGATAAACAACATCCTCAAAACGCACTGGAAGGATAAATGTGAAACTATAGTTCTAGACAGATAAATATCTTTAGATTGCAATTATGACTTCTTACAATTCTGACACTGTAATTTCACAAATAGAAAAGGTGTTAGTCCTGTTAAGTGACCAGGATCTTGTGAAAGCAAATGAAGTTATTCTTGATTACCAATATGAACAGAATGAGAAACTTAGCAATTAAGATTACTGTGATCAAAAGCTCTTACTGGGATTTGTAAATAATCACAATTTTAAGCATTTCAAATGTATATTGATCCTCCGTTTTAGATTTGAAAAATAACCTAATTTACGCTGTTTAATTGCAATTCAAGTAGTTTCTTTAAGGCCTCAAGTCTGAATCATATAAATTTTAAAAGATATGACTGCATGTCAGATATACCGTAAATTATAGCTAAAGTTTCAATATTTCTAGTTAGTGCGCACATCTCATCCATTTATATGAATAGTCATTTTTCATTACTCGTCGTTAAAACTTTTAAACCTTCGAAATGTTTAAATATGAACCCATCACCATAATGTAATTTAAAATTTCAAAAAAAAAAAAAGACTGGATGCATGAATGTACCTTATACGAATCTACCAGCATATATAAAAAACGAAAATGGTATAACAAATGTATTTTTAATTAAGGGGATGGAAAGAATAAATTATAGTTGGTTGAGATAATGAAAAGAATTTCGTTTCTATTTGAATTTAAAAAAAAACTCAGACCCAAACCTCGACTCAAACAAAAAGAAACAAAGTAAAATAGTTAATGATGTTTGATGTCATTAGCATCCACAGATACGATTTCATTTCGATATGCATATCATTTTAGTGTCTTGTGGTCAGATTCGGTATGATGTGGTTTCGGGACATGCATTTAAATCGGAATTCTCCATGTCCAATTCCAATATGCAGATTTTGTATATTTTAAAATTAATTGCATCACACATTCACACTTGACATCTTCAAGCAAAACCTTTGCGGCTCACGCAATTAAGTTATGTAGTTCAGTAGTCGGTGAACGAATAAACACAGACGGTATGCAAACATTTATTTTAATGCTGCATCATATATCTAATAAATTTGACACATTTCCTACTAATCGTTCGAATTTCTCTGGCAAACTGTTTTGTTGATTATTTATCATTGAGTATCATTACGGACTACGCTTTGCACTTATGTAGCATACACAACATAGAAAACATACATTGAGACTTGGTGAGGGATTCTTTTAAAAAAACAGCCAGCCGACTTAAAAAATTGGTTCACATGTTGGCAGTGATCAAAGGCTAAAGAAGTTTAATTTTCTCACATAAGCGACTATGAACATATTATCATTGGATAGCTGACGTCCGTGTCCTCTCCTAGACTGTGAGTATTTGAACAATTGCAAAGCTACCTCAGCGAACTTAAGGTTGTCCTGCCTTGAGAAACTAACTAAAAGACGAAAACAGGATCGAACTGGTTACCAAAAAAGGGGCGCTGAAAGGGAAGATGCGCAAGATTTCATCAAAAGAGATCTCAATATAGGAATTTTAACTAAAAAATTATAGACGGAATGAGACTTGCCCCGACCTAACCATAGAGCCAGTTCGGCCCTGGACGAAAGAACTATCTGCGCTAGCCTCTGCTTTCCAATAATACCAAGCATTAATAATTGTACGCTTGATATGCAAATATAATAACTCTATCATTCTCCTCAAAAAATCCTGTATGACTGAAGGATTAAAATCAAACGTAAATTAGTGAGACCATCAGAGTATCAGTATCTTCGAATGTCGTAGACGTTCTACGATATCATCATTCAATCTGTAAATTCTCCATAAAAATTCTAATTATTTTTAATCTCTCTTATTTGCTTTACTCAAGGAATTTATTAATCCAAGCACCCGACCTCTGTGCCATAAATATGTGTTCGTTTTATATGGACATAATAAACACATCAATTGACTTAGTCAACAAAAACCCATTAAGTCAAAAGCATTTAATTGAAACAGATTGTGAACAAATAATATCCGAACCGAAGAATGAAGCCATTTACGAACAATAATCCCCGACACATACCGCAAGCAATTCTCTTGAGATATGTGAAACTGGCATTTGCACTATATAAATACACACACCATACGTAACATGGGATGCGAGAATTGGATACATGCTTATCGCACTTCTTATGTTATTAACAATACCATTCGATTATCATGTACTTAAGACTTAACTAACAGCCATATTGAGTGTTTACTTAATGAATTGTTATCAATTAGCTATTATATTTCATTATCCGCGTATCTGCAGCGTATAATATTTGTACTTAGCATATACAGACATGAAAAACAAAATTGATTTTACTTTTTATTAAACGAGCAAACAGCATTGCAACAGTGTCTTATTTAACTTTAGTAGAATAGGAATATATTGTTCGCAGGCGTCGTCAGTCAATTCAATAGTATCTTTATATACGGAAAATATAGGAACAGATTTTAGAAAATTTTCAGAAAGAACTACGAAGACATCCATAAGGGACGTCGGCAATTCAGTGTTGTCAGTCAGAGTTTTAACTCGAGAAGTATGCATTTTTGAAAGTTAAATTGATGCCTCTTTAGGGGAGGTGTTTGGGGAGGCGGTCATACATTTTACACCTCAGAAATTCATATTTGTGGAGTTATCAACGATTTAAGGCCAGTATGGTAACACTGCATTGCGCACGGTTTTTATGGACGTCTTCATTGTGGTTATGATTTCAGATGAATTTCTTTTATCATACTTGATTACTTGTAGCAGCCTCAGTTCACACATGTTGAATTATTGAATCTCCAATAATCACAGGGAGATTATCTGATCAAAAATGGAAATATCCATAAGTAAAGTTGGTCACGTAAAGACCTTTATTCATTCTAAGTAAATGTAAATAAAGATTTAGGTATATGAAAAACATGGACGTAGGTGGTTGGGGTCAATAACAATCAAAAAAGATCGAACATTTAATATTAATATATTTCATTTCCAACAAAGCAGTTATTAATCCCATAAACTAATTACTTTACAACAGGTTATGGGCCAATCGGCCCATTTTTATTATAAGACATTTCATTTATCAAAATAACTTATGAATGGCAACAAAATACTCCGCATTGGGCAAAAAATAATGACAATATGACTGTTTGATTAGCATCAAAATATTTTACAAAAATAAATTATTTGGTTGAAGAATATAGTACTACGCACGGATAGAGTTAGAGGGAAGCAAGTAACACTTAGATTAACAATTTATAAAAGAAAAATAAATGTGTCTCCCCTACTCTTATTCAATAATGTCAGAAACAAATTTAATGTCAGGTGAGAGCTGAGTTACGAAATAGTAATTTATCTACCAAGGTAGGTATGAAGGTATTTTTTCGCACTAGATGTCGATTGTCGATCCGAGGCGAAGCCGAGGTCGACAAGACGTCGTGTGTGAAAAAATACCGGCATACCTACCGTGGCAGATACAACGTTTTTCGCAATTTCGGGCCATAATCACCTTTCCAATGCAAAATATTACCAAAATTTCTACCAAACATTCACATGCAAACATGAATTCATTTGAACGATCAAGCAACCTGCACTATATACACATTGCAATGTGATGTATAGAGACGCGCTAAATAAAATCAAGTAGTCAATGCTTAGTATGTACGCTTCAACAATACGTTCTGTATAATTGTGTGACTCTGTAGCCGAATTGGCTATGGTCGTTGCTAGGTGTTTGGAAGAATTTTGGTGTTGGATGTTCAAATCCTGGTCTGTGCAAAGTTTTTATTTATAAAATTTAGTCTTTCTTAAAGGTACTGAGCTATGTAGCGTGCGAAAAAAATGTGAAAAAGCCCAAGTGCGAAAAAAATAATCAAAAACGCACTGTGAAATAAATACCTTCAAAACGGCATTAAATGGATGCATGGAAAGGTGATGATTATGGCCCGGAATTGCGAAAAAGAATAAAAAACCAATTTTATGGTCTATGTGTGTGTATAAACTGTGTACTTTTACGGTGAGCACAAGAGATTCATAAATAGTGACTTAAAGATTGTTATTTTACTTCCTGTCGAGACGGTGTGCGCTGGGGTGGCTGATTAAAAAGCCATTATCACAATAAAAATACATATCACGAACAGATATTACCACCAACCGTCGTCCTCTATACATCTTTTAGTAACATATAAAATATCACGTAAGTAGTGTATAGAATATGCGAGAAATGAAATGTTCCAAACGAAACGAAGAAGAAAGACGAGAAAAATTCCAAAATAAGACATAAATTACAACATAATAATAATAATATCGTTTGCTTTCGGTTACACAAAAAAAGCGAAGAATCGATATATTAATTTAAACAAGATGATTAATGGGGGTCAGCATTGAAACATATTTGTTTTCGTGTAACCAACGATGAAATCAATTCTTTCTTTTTTAATTTTTTTTTTTTTTCGTTCAGAATGTGCCGGATTGCTGTGAAAAATGCAATGTATACGAGTCGATTTATGGTGGATTAGATTAAATTATTAAATAAGCGGGAACTTTCGGGAAGAGACTATATGAGTACAATGCATACATCTACAGTATAAATAATGAAATTGATGCTTCTTGTGAGAAATTTCTTGTTCTGAGGAGAGATGGTGAGGTTACTAATCAGAAATGAAGTCATTGCCACCATTTGTCTCAGAAAATTTGCACCCGAAAAAGCGGGAAGAAGGATACTTTTGGCATTCTTGGACATTTGATCTTGTATCATAGTTTTATGTTAAGAAAAAAGATTTTAAGGAAGTCTTGGCCAAAAATATGTCACTGTTGACACTGTGTCTTCGATCTTTGAGGGAACGCCACTGGCGACCTGAGAAGTGTGAATTAATAAGTTAAAGAATAAATCTTTGCAATATCATTTGAAAGTGCTGTCTACGACAAAAAAAAAAAAATTCTAGTAGGACTTGCATCACGGGCGCTATGCTAACGCGCGCCCATGATCTAAATCCGCATTCATCAACTCAATTACCTCAATTTATATTTGAAAATATAGTAAAATCATTAAATGAATTAAACAAAATCTCGCTCGCTCCGCTTGCGTTTTAAAATAAGTGTCTTGACTTCACTGAAGGTGTTCCAGTTAGTGTTAGTTTTGTCAACGGGAGCGTCGAATCAACAAAAAAAATCGCTCGCTTCTCTTGCGTCTCAAACAATAACACTTTGGTAAAACAAAGTAGTCTAGCCACTATTAGCGAAAATAATAATTTATCATCAAAATTATTTCAAAAATTAGTGCACCTAAAACAGAGTAAATAGTGCCCTAATCACGAATCGGCTCCACGCCGATGAATTCTTATTTTAGTCCCTGATACGAATTCTGCATATATTATTCATATCACACTACTGGGTAATCTCGGTCAGATTTCGTTGAGGCCATATTTCAAATATAAATAATCCTCGACACAGTTCTCATCTGTGTAGTAAATTACTGATTTTGTGAGTAATAGTATATTACTTCCGAGGTTCCAAGTTGTGTATTTGATAAGTGGGGTGTTACAGCCCGACCCGAAGGGGAGGGCTGTATTCCCCACTTGTCAAATACACAACTTGGAACCTCGTAAGTACAATGCTTTACGTGATTAGGCAATGTAAATGAAAATGAAACATGCCGTAACACGTAAAATATCATAATTTCTACAGTATAAGTATTTGTACGGTTCGTTGCGAATGAACTTTTACAATTGATAATTTCTTTTTTAACCGAATCGCTATTCACACGTGAATGTCTGTAGTTGATAAAAATAGCCACAGCTAGTCATCCTTGGAACTGACACACCTTCTCATATTTTTCCTTAATTTCCATTCTTATTGCCTCATTGTCATGAAGATTAGATTAGATTAGATTAGATGGGAGGGTGTAAGCCCAGCACCTAAGCCTCAGATGGGCCTGTTGTGCTATTGTACAAGTCTCTTGATCATATGGACTGTGATTTTACATCATATCTCTCCCGACTTAGATTGTTCACAAATCGACCGTGTGTTAACGTCCCATACGTTGTGAATTCTCCAAGCCGTGGGTGGTATGCGAATACCACAACCATCACTAATTGACCTGTACATTTTCCCAAAGATGGCGCTATCAACATTGTCATGTTGTAGCTCTTTCTACTATTGACATTATGTCGATATGGTTTCTTTTATGGAGAAAGCGAATGTTGGGTTTTTTGATATTTCCGACTTTGTTACGGTCACGGCTATTAGTTTTAGGTAATAGCAAGTGTCTAATCACCATAGGCCATGAGTTGCCTCTTCGTATAAATCGCCATGCCACCATGTGACTGAACTCGTTCTGGCGTTGCAGGTTGTAGCGTTTGAATGATTCGTATTTCGTCATATCCCTTGACATCCATACAACGTATCAATCAATAGATCTGTTAAACCTCGCGGTCATTTTGGAGTACAAGATAGTTTCTGTATCTTGGGATTGTACCACAGCAAATTTGTAAAAATTTGCTATGTGGTTTTGGGGTGTCAAATGAGAACCCGAGGCGTTTGTACCTTACCTGCACTAAAATTGACTGCCAGATGCCATACGGCAATGTGTCATTTTCGTACATTAATCGAGCACGTAATTTAGCATTAGCTTCTGGTAGAGTCGATTGTTAATCCGTACACCGACGCCACGAAGCACATGTTAAATAACAAAGGAAATAACACAATTGTTGATATCGCACAATGAGGCGAGAACAACTTTATTGATCAAAGAGAAAATGACCTACGAGAACAACACTTTGACTTCGTTAATAAAACCTTTAAAATAATTTCACCATTTAACCATTACAGCAAAATAAAAACACCAAAGCCGTAAAAGTTGGCACAGAAATTAGACAAAATCGAAAATGAATTCACACACAGCCACACAAAAGAAACACTTTTAGAGAGCAACGCATAAACACGTCCGTTCTCTGTGACTGTGACTGTGCTACTCATTGTCATGAAATTCATCCTTATATCTTTTGAGGCTTTGCCACTTTTACCTTAAGGTGATAACTTCTTTTCTTTATATACATATTTCGAGCCTTCGAACAGAACTTAGAATTTTTAGATGGATTTTATCATTGAAATTGCTCAATAGCAATTTTATGTATCTAAATAAGGTTGTTTTTTTACTAAATACAAAATTGCTCTTATAGTGTTTGATGAAACTTGTTTAACAAAGTTCTGTAAATTGTTACAAAAGAGTCTTTTTTTCCACACGTGTTAGCATCGAAATAGCATACCTTTTCTTGTTCTTTCCGACTAAAGTATCCAAGCACCCACTACAAATGGAATGGGACATTGAATGTGGTTGTAATCAAGATAACCAAAAAAAAAGACTATGAACTACTTCCACCTTCTATCATACCAAATAACACACAGATAAATCGAGATTCTGCTCAGTCACACATTTTATGTGTACTTTATTGCTCATAAGTATTTCTCTTCTATTTCTGTGTTTCTGTCAGCCATTAATCTAACACAATTTTACAATAAGCAGAATCTAAAAAAAAACATTATTCTATTAGGACGGAATCGACATCATCTCGCCGGTTAGACTTGAATTTTTTATGCAAGCTGGCGTTCAATTCTCGACTTTATATTTTATTTTATAACAAAAGTTTGATGTGTCTACTTCAGGGACTTTAGGTCAGCAGAATCAAATTGATGTGGGATTGGTGCATGACTATACTGTCTAGAGCTCTTCGTATGAATGATAATAATAATCGAGAACATGTCTCGTCCAATACTATATCATAGAAAATGTACGAAACTAAATTTACATTACAGTGCATGTGTAGGAATTGAACACTTTATTTCCGAACTATCCAATTTGCCGGATAACACATAGATAGGAATAATAAAGCAAGAATTTAATTTATGAGTGCTTGTAAATCTATAACAGTACATTACTTACCATCGGAACAAATACTGGAAATGGTAGTTCTTGCGTGAAATTTATCGATAGAGGCATAGTCGAGGTCGGTAAACACGTTAGGGTGGGTCGATTTTTTCAACTTAAAAATCCAAATCCACACAAAAGTGTGCGCAAACGAAAAAGTAGTGATGCCACAAGTTTAGTTTCTTCTAACTACACAAGCCACTGGATGTGGATTTAAATTTTGGTAAAGCCGCAAAAACACATACCAATAGTAAGTAAGGCATTTTACCCAAAAACTTGAGGTAAAGTTTCGCCGCCGTGAAGTAAAGTTAACTTTCCCTCACGTTTGTGAGCAAAAAAATGTAACTCGCTGAGACTTTGAGCTATCTAGTGATAATGGTCGAAATGCCATGGTATGGTGTTGTAGTGACGAGATTCCTGGTTTTATCTCTTTCAAACAACCATTTATAAGACTCGATTTTCTCTTTAAATGCTCGTAAAACTGGCAGGTAAACCTGTTTACCCGAGATATTTATTTTGATGTAAATTTAATTTGACTAAAAACAGGCCAGCTTCGAGCACTGAAAGAGAAAACCGAGTCACATGGACGTCTTGAAAAAGGTAAATCAGAGGCTTATAAAATGTAAGGTGCTTGTAACTGAATTGTTTACCCTACGTTCAAGGGAAAACGTAATAATCATTTATGCTATTAATGAAGCTAAAGTTAAATTGAAAATCGAACAAAAAATAAATCTTGATGTGAAGACAAGTAAAGCCTTTGATAGCGAGCATTTGAACCTATTGTATAGCATTCACAGCAATTTATATGAATATACAACCTATTATACGAGCGCATTCGCCCGATTACACGGTATAAACATTATGCGAAAATTATACAGCGATGGCTTAACAGCTTTCGCTATGTCTGTTTCTCCACTTGGTTTCAAATCAAGATCTTCTCAAAATCCATCGATTTTATTTCTAGTGATTTTAGTAATTTTCACTGAAAGCTATACTAAATCAATATTTACGAGTAATTGCATAACGTTTGACTGTTGATACACACGACAAAAACATCAAAAATTTTGTTTGCCGAATAAATCGGAATTTTGCCTGCGAGGAAAGGGAAATTGTTTTCACGACTGAAATGAACTCTTCTAAAAATTCCCTGTGCCCTTAAGAGGCATGACTAGCTAAAATTGTAGCCTCGTATTTCATTTTTGATGATATCTTTTCATCAGGATCAGATTTTCTATTGAAAGCTAACACATTCATGGATGTTATTACAGTCCTATATTTTAAAAAAAGGATTCTGCAACCAGAGGCTTTGGTGGTTATGCAACACAATGTTATTTTTGGATAAAAATTTGTATTTTAAAATCGATCCACCTTATTAATTACACTCGGTAAACTTCACTGGAATGCAGTAATTATACAGTTGGTCTTTTATCAGTTGACATTCGGCTAACACAGTACTGATGGAAACAATAGCAGTTGGTGAAAGACCAGCTGTTGCAAATTCTGTTCTTCCGTGAAATTTATCGAGTGTATTTCAGTAATTTGTTTCAAAGTGTAGGAAAACTGTATGCTCAATTACTGAAAAGCCTGAAAAGCGGTTATGTATTTGCTTGCGCAGATTGTATATTTTCCAAGTTTGTGCTTAAAGAAAAGTCTGCTCGCGGCTTTATATTTCAACAACCCCTATGATTTTGTTCCATTTTTATGAGATTGTAGGTTATTCGTACAGACATTGCACAATTAAAAAATTAAAAAAAAGGAAATTAGTACTAGTCCCATGTTTGAAATAATTCCTTATTTGTCTGCCTCTTTTTTTAATAATTGTTTTTTTATCTTCTGCATCCGTACAATCATGCAGAATGGCATTTGCTATGCAAATTACGGAGCAAATTGTTGATTCAATCATTGTACGGTGTAATGTGAATTCCTTCCTTTTAGCATGATTAATGTAATATTTATCACTGTGTATATACAACACGGAGCACTATAAATAATTTATTTTATTATTTTTACTCTAACTGATAATTTACGACCGGTGTTTGGTAATCAATATTTTATATGAACATTTTAACATGACATAAATGCGTGCGTTACACATAAAAAAAGGCAAATGAATGTACAACAGGAAAAAAAAGTTTGTATGCAAAAGCATATATAGGTGTATTAAACAAATTAAACGTTAAAATTGACAAATAACAACGCGGTATACAATTACAAACAAAAATAATAATAAAAAACTTTCCAGATATATTCAATTGAAAACCGCGCCGGACACCGTGGTCCATGAATATATATCAAATCAATTATACAAATCTGATACATGGAAATATACACACACGAAAAAAAAAAATATATTTTTCATCGCACACAATATTTTTGCAGAGTCGATATATATATAGATAGGTATGGTAGATATGGTGTGTTATAAGGTTTATTTCATGCTCATGTCTGCCTGAATACATCGAGAATAGAATAGCCTTTTTTATGGTGCCCGAGCAAAATTTATTGGAAATTGGATATTGTGATTTATGGTGTATTTAAAACAAGTAATAAATCGGCGCATGTATTGTTCTTATGTGTGGTTTATTTATGTGAGTTTGACGAAATTAGCAGCGGAAAACTACTAAATCAAGAGCAAATAAATAGAAAACATTGAAGAAGATAATGTTCGAAGGCAATGGCCGTAAACGTTCAATGGGACGCTGCCAAACACTATCGGGGTTTGGTTTAAAAAAAGGGCCAGTAGTTCTGAATTTTAGCGAGCCTTCGAATCAATTAGGTGAGTTGAGTTCCGGTTGTGAATGTCAATATTGGGAAGCAAGAACACTGGACGCACAGAAGTGAATATTCAGTGTTTGATTAACTTTTTTGTAATTTGCTCCCTAATTACTCTTTCTGAGTCGCAGCTCTAGTTTATACTAAAAACTACAAAGGTGACACCTTCATTTTCAAATATACAAAAATTGCTGACAAGTGGAGAATTCGTCAACAAAAAACAAGCCCTATTGTATTATGATTGGATTTCATAAAGCACTAGTACGATAATGTTTAAAACATAAGAAGAGCCCGTACGAATAACGTAAGAAATACAGCTAGTGTCCATAAAAGTCATATATCTTGATGAAACTACACTGCCATCTTTCAATCTTTCGGCTTAAAGTCATATCTAAACCTTAAGTAAACCACCTTCCATTAAGATTGTTTACAGCAATATTTGAGACACTGTACGAAGTCGATTTTATAAATGACTATGTAAACAGCTATGTACATCGTACCATCAACACCTACATGCAGCTGCATATCACTAACTATATGTGAGCATTTTACAGCTAGCACATTGCCGAATATGATTTAATATACCTCAATTTAGCTGTATTTAAACGTCCATAACCGGGATGCTCGAAACACCTCGAACACATAACCAATCACCACTTTCCGCTTTACAGCAAATTTTTGAGTATCAATTCTACGAGTCATATCATTTTTACCAAAATCCAAAATGGCGGCTGGCTGCCATTTTGGTAGGTAATCACGCTCAGTCCCTGAACCCTAACATCCGATCTTGTGATCGGTTTGTGACTATTTTTTTCACTGATTGGTATTGTCAGTAGCTTTCATTATCCCTTGACTAGAAAAACCTTGAATGGCGCCACAAAATAACATTTTTCCTTCCTTACTTTCCTTCCTTCCTACGTTTTACTGAAACTAAGGTGCCAGCGGACTGTGCGACTGAAATCGTTTTTTTTTTTTTGCTGATTTTGCTTCCCTGGGTAAGAACAACACGTTTCGCCTTGCTCATACATGTAAACATGACTTATAATTATAAGTTATAAGTGAGATATGTCAAGTTGCGCAAACTCACTATTCGAAATCAACATGTCACAAACGCTACAGTAAACGCATAAGACCCTTGTACTTCGTACGGATCTAAAAATCATTGAAACGTGAATGAAAGCAGTCATATATAGTACCTCGCCTTGTAAGGTAAAATATTGTGGCACTAATGCTCTTTTTTAATCAATCAAATAGAGTTTACACATTCGATGAACTGCAAAATTCGCTTTCAACTTCCATTAACAATCTCATATCTACATGTTGTTACTGGCACCGCATCGGCTCCGACAACACACACTGACACCCTAAAGCATATGAAATATTGATGTTTATTATGTCACTTTTGTCTGCCTCTTGACCTACAGATGCTACCGTTCGCATTGTTGTCACCTCTGGCGGATTCAAAAGTAACAGATGACACAAACGTGGAAAAAAACTTATTTTGATTAACACAATACTGCAGGGAATTACACCTGACGGGAAAAAAGGTACATCCTTGTATACATCGTACGTTGGATATTGTTTTATTTTGCGTAACAAGGCATATCGTTGTTTCGAAAGACATTCGAATGGGTTTATTCGTCATGGCAATGCGAACGATGAACTGTGAATTTATAGCCTCAGTCTGCGAGACATTAATTTGAATTTATCAGTTGGTGCTAAAGCTTACAAACAGAATAGCAAATCTTTTATAAAAATCAATAGACCGTCTAACACATTTAATCTTACAAAATGTTACGAGTTTCTGATGGAAGTGAAAATGGTCTAAAAAGCAAATTTCGAAATAAAATTTATTCCAATTGTAGCTCAGATTTTGCAATATACACAGCTTTATGTGGATGGTGTGATTGAATTCACTTGCTAACAATTTTTAGATCTCAATTTAATCAACCGTACACTACTCCTCTAATGCAAAACCGTATCCTGAGGGAATAATTTCTGTAACACCATCCGTAACTCATCAAATGAAAAAGCTAAAAATATATTAGAATAATGATAATTTCGTGCGCCTTATTTCATTTGTTATGTATAGAAAAAAAGTAACATTTAAATAACTTCCACAAAATATTTAGAATTCAAATTTATTCCGTTTTGCAGACGGTTAAATCAGTGCCAGCAAAAGTTGATGATAACTGGAGATTGAGTCAAATAAGATGTAGCAGAGTGAATTTTCCAAACAAAGTTTTTTTTTCTTCTCTCTTTTCATTTCGTAGTTGTTTGGGTATTACACAATGTATATAACTTGAAATTTAACTCTTGACTGTTTCCTTTGTGTGGAAAGAATATCGTTTTTCCGGAGTTTTCTTTTGACTCGATTGAAATATATGCGAAAAAGACAATGCAACGCAATGGTGAATAATTGTTGCGATTTTTCTGAATGCGCTTTAAAATGCAAAATGTGTAAGAAAACATTTATTGTCGCTCGCTTTGGTTATATCGAATTTTTCATTTTTTTTTTATTTTCATATTTTTATCTTCTGAATAGTTTTTGTCATTTAAAATTTATTGTCTTTTAAAGAATGGAGACGTAATAATTACTTGACTCGACACTTAATTGTAATCGTAAAAGTTTTTTATTGTGATTCTGACATGGAATTGCAATAGGTTCTAATTAGAGGGGTGGGGACGTTGTTTTTTTTTTGTCTGGCGAAAGGGTTCACTAATGGTTAGTTGGAGAAAATATTGGCTTAGAGCAGATGACAAAAAAGAAGAAAAACTGTGGCGCTCAGACATTATTTTACACCATTAAGAGTGATCTGTTGAAGGATGTATGAGGTCAGAATTTTACTGTTTCAACTATTTGAGTAAAAATATTTGGTTGGTTGTCTCTACTGGTTCGGAAGTCAAGTTGAGCCGATGGTCCAGACTGCACTTGTAATTGGCTGTAAAAGGCTGTTAGTGAGATCTCTAAACGAACAAATCAAATCAAATAAACAAAAATTGAACAAACAGTCGTCTCTTATTTTGACATCTGCATGTATACTTCATTGCCAGAAGTGCGTTGACAAATATAATTATCAAATTTCCTGATTTTGGAAGCATATCATCACAGTGTCGTTATTTTACTCGAATGGATTCATTAGATTTTCGGCTGTAATTAGTTTTATAACGACAATATCTTGCGAATATGCAGATTGCAGATAATTTTGAGTAAACAATAGGTGGACAAAGCAGTATCTAATGGGTCTAAACTACAATGCACAATGTTTGATTGAGTTAACATTGTCCCTAAATGGACCATGCATATTCCACTACAAATGTAGAACCAAAGAACCGGAAATGAAGTATCGGTAACAGGTTAATTTAATTTGTCTGCTACAGACAATCGGAAACAAAATATGTCATTTATTGAACCGTTTCCTTTGGAGGCACATTTTATGTAACATACATCCATACACTAAGCTGAAAATGGATTACACTCCAATCAGCTTCAAAATTTAAATTAATTTTATTGATGGTACTCGACATTATTATATGTATACATATACGACCGATTCTGATGATGACGGTGTATTGTGCCAGCGAGAGCGGATTTAAAACAAGAAAACAACATACAAAAACGCAATTGTTTGCCAAAATACACAAGAGACCCGTTCGGAATTGAATGTAAGGACGTACGTAGACATTCATTGGCAAATGGCATTTTGTAATTTATCACTCTCAATTTTCCATTGAAGTTTTCATCGATTTATGTTTACCTTCACATTGTGTGTTGTGCGGAGAATGGTGATATATTTTCACAAAAACCATTGACATCATTGTTATATATAGAATGCATACCGCTTCGAACATGCCATATTACATAACACGAAAAATAAATGTATTTGGGCAGTATTATGTGTGTATGGTTGGATAATATCCATTGGCATATATGAGCATAAATACAGTGGCTCTATATGAATATTATGTATGCGCGTGTGTGTATATAAATTGCCATAAGTATATCAGTTATATACATTTTTCACTCCATAATGAATGATTTTGTTGCCAGATTTTCGTATTTATTCAACGTATTCAGTGTTAGGGATCAACATTATGTATGGCCTATCATCTGATATTTTCGGAATATTTTCGGAAAATAAAATGTTGTTTTATATTGAATGAATTAGTTTTTATCTGAACAATCCGCAACAGCAATGATTTATTTTGGTTGGCTAGATGAAAAGCCGGCTATATTGTAAGCGCTTCATTTTATTATCAACGGAAAAGCAAATAGAAACCGTATATGGAAGCGATCTAATGAAAACAAAACCCATGATAATAATAAACATTTCGTGTTTGCTTTTTGTTGAAATATTGTTACAATTTACGTTGTACGAACTCCGATTAAAAAACTCATTAATGCAACACTTTTGTTTCCATTTTTCAGGTCCGCCCGGTCCACCCGGCAAACGAGGGAAGAAAGGAAAGAAGGGTGACGCTGGTGAACCCGGTCCAGTTGTAAGTTGAATAGTTGTTATTATTGCTTTGTTTCGTAGAAATTTTATAATCAAGATTCGTACATACGCTGGTAACGGTTTATTTCAAACTCAAACTGTTCGAAGAGCGTTGACAATTTTTTTGTGCTTTGTTTTTAAAATTTCATTTGTTTTTTGTGTTTTTTCGTTTTTATTTATTTATTTTGAAAATATTTATTTACAGGGTCCTTCTGGTCCGCCAGGCAAAAATGGTTTTCCGGTATTTAGTTTTTATTTATTTACTTTACTGATAAATCAGAAAAAATAAACTCATCAAACGTTTGCCATAAAAATCATATGTTTAAGGTAACGCATAGCATGCCGATTGCGTCATCTTAAGACAAACTTTCAAAATACTTCAAACTAAAATCGACTGAAACGTCGGATGTTTGAATTAAAAGATTTTTTTTCACTTTTGATCAGCTTTGTTTTTAGGTATAGATCGATCTACACAACATCTTTCCCCATTTTTTTTGTTCATTAAAATGACCTTGACCTTGACCTATGGATGTTCATGTACTTCTGAGATAACACATATGTCAGTAGTAACCGAGCAAAGTACAAACAAAAAGACCTTGAGTACTGACTACTCAGCAACATAGATTTTTGTAATAATAGCATTGTACTAACAGTAGCAGCAGTAGTAGTTACTACTAGTTAGAGGGGAAATTCAAGATTTTCCATCACACGTGGATAAAATACTGCTATTGTATTAAGGCCACAGTTTTATCTTATGTCACGTATTGTTACAATGTTAACAACGGAAATTTCTGCCACGTATTGTTACAATGTTAACAACGGAAATTTCTGCCACCTTTGTTTAGTGTGTTTCTCAGTCAGCTCATCACATGAAGCCCCATTTGCGTTGGTATACCAGCGCATTTAAAATAAAATAATCTCATTCCGCAGCTGACCCATTTCAATACCAATTTAGTTCTATGTTCAATGGAGAGCTTGAAACGTAAACTTTATTTAGTACTTATGTTTCGATCTAAAACGACCATTATCAAATCTCCCTTTTTTTGGAAACTAAAGCTGGAGTCGCACGTATACCGTTTAGAAAATAGTTCAAAATGAATGAATGAATTTTTGAGAGAAAACTACGTACTAAACGGAGGTAAAAATGAATTGTGTTTAATTTTTACTTTGTTCACTTGACAGTTGTAGCCAAGGCCTGTTTTCAGAAATTTAATTCCTTCAAGTTATGTAAGAATTTGTAAGAATTTTAAAGAATTTAATTCCATAAACTGACTATGCGTCTTAGTGTGAATACAATTTCAGGCACGAACAAGAAGAGCCTTAAATGTTGCATTGAGTTCAGTTAAAGAGACCTAATATTGTAAATGCATAATAAATTGCTGCATGCTCTAACTCAAATTTGTGTCCTCTGCGATATTAAAACGATTACCCTCACGTCGCATTATCCCATTAAATCGTCCGTCCGATCGATTTCAATTGAATCGAGGTTTAATGACACACAATTTTAGCCCAAATTTGAAATTTATGAATGCATTTTTAGCATTCAAATGGTTGCATCAATTTAAAATGCAAAATCAATACATTAAATAAATTCACAATTTTCTATCAACAAATTGCTTAATCATCATGGAATTTCATTTTATAATGCGTTAAATCTCTACACATGCCACCGTAATAAATAAAATTATCCCTGCAATGAAATCACTTAAAACATTTCGATAAATCGCAACTCACTTAAAATTCCTTCTCTGGATGAATTCATATCAAGCGCTTACGTAAATATATCTCATTAATAAAATGCATTTTAATTTTTGTAATCTGCTAAAACATGAGTTCTTTTCCATTTTCTTTTTTCCTTCTCTTTTTTTTTATTTACAAATCGATTTTTTTCTTATAAAACTCATTACTGTCCAAAATGACTGGTGTTCATAGCACTCATTTGGTAATATCTGGTTGGATGCAACATTACCAGACATTTATTTGAAATTATAATTTTTTATTCATTCATCAGGTAATGTAATGTTCCAAACACGAGATAAATCATTTACACGGAAGGGGCGAGTCATCTTTAAATATTTCCAATTTATTATTCCAGGGAATTATTCACATATTTTCTGTGTGAAGAGTTATTGTGGTTTGTAAATAATTACACACAAAATTTGTTTAACAAATGACAATCTAGATTTGTTATTTTAGTATTTCGTTCTTGTTGATGTAGATCTAGATTTTTATTTGTTCAACGAAATTCTTGTGAATAAATTACTTACCACAAAAACTCCCAAATTAGAAAACATGTCAAATTTAACTTTCCTCTCACTGTTTCCAAAGTGTTCGCCTTAACCTGTCAGAGACGGCAAGCATATTAACAATTTTACTATGATCTATTACTTCATTTGATCAAAGATTTTCAAAGATTGATATCAGTAATCTTTTACTTTGTTTGTTTTGAACACTTTTTTTGCTCATCATTAGTCGGAGCTTGACATTCATTATTGCTTTCGTTGTCTATAGCAGATGGCAGCCGTCTGTAACAGGTTTTTAATAGAATATATAAGCAGAGACTCGTCTATTTTTGCTATACTGATAATGACTGAAGAACAAATACAGTAAAGTGCAATCAAATTACCGCTGAGTTTCAGCTGATTTTCAGTTAATTCACTTACGGTTCTACCACTACCACGCGCATGCATAAATCCGTATAAACATTCATAAGCAGTTTTGTTTGCCATGAGAGGAACCAATTGAAAATCAGCTGAAGCGAATATATGTTAATGTTCCAGATGAAATTATAACTCGATGTCATAAATTACTATTTTGCAAGCATTTGACAACATAACGTATGCGTAGTTTCATGTTTATTTGACGACGTATACAGACATAATCCGGTCTTAAGGGTTAGATTTTATGCACGATATTTTTACAAACGTCACATTCCCGCACTAGTGCGTTAATATTTGTATGAAATTCTATGTCTACACGTCGGTGCGGTTTTTTCTTGCACGAAATCACACTCTTAAAAACTTGTTCTTATAGCTTTTATTACTGGTAATGATTAGATTTAAAAAATGAATTTCTTGAAATCTTTTTGAAGATGGTAAAGTATACAGTTTTCAAGGCGATTCCTACCGCTTTACACCAAAAGCTCCTCAGGTGTTATTATTATATGCTTTGGTCAAGTTTCGTAAAACTTATATTAAGTTTTTGTAATACTGAGCCGCTTTGACGACGCTTTAAAACGGGATCAACTGTTGCTTGTTGCTCTAAAGGAAAGATTTATTTTTCACATTTACTTGAAGGGAGTCACACTACCATTAAAACATAAACGACAAAGGAAAACCAATATTGTTAAGACTTTTCAGATGTAGATACTTTGTTGACAACGGGATTCAGTGGATAAGATTACGTTCGGGACACTCTCATTTTTGTTATCCCCTTCGATTATTATTTAAAGAGAGTAGATAGTCACTGGCTGATAACTACATTAAGAATTGTAAAAGCGAAGAAATCAATGTTGTCAATTTAGAAAGGAACTATAGGTACAATAGCTACAAAATTCTAGAAACAAAACGAGCCACCTCCATTGATACAATTTTACCAATTTTGATTTTTGTTTTTCATATTTTTTTTTAATTTAGGCGGCAAGAGGTCCCAAAGGTGATCGCGGTTTTATGGTAAGGTTACAGAACAGAAAGTATTTTAGATAAACGTAAACTGGACATTAATCTGTAGTCTTTGTCTAACATAAACGTCTAACATGTGTGTTTGTAGGTGTTGAGGTCTTAGATGGTAAACTAAATTTAATTTTCAATTTTTGTGTTTTACTATTAACAATATTAATTAAGTAGAAACCGAAAACAAAAGTCAATAAAGTGAGCTCCAATAAAAATGTTACTATTTTTAGTTTCGGCTTAAGCTGATCGGTTGTTGTGTTTTCATGTAACATACATCAGTGTAGTGAGAGAAATACGCTTGCACAGAAATATGTATATGGTAAGATAACATCAAAACGACCAGATGAAGCAAAAGCATGAAACTGTAGCCTTCAAAGTGAAATCGTTTGTACAATGTATCCATTCCAGTTCACAAAAGTTTTTGCCGGAAAAACCTTATGAAACCTTATGAACAAAACAACAATAGACGAGAACGGCATCTAACCAACAAGTTTTTCCCAATGTGTTATAAATTCTAAATTTCGTTTTAAATTGACAATGAAATATATCCCTCCCATACATCAACATTACAGCATCGACAAATTAATTATGTTCAACAATTAACATTCTATTTTCTTGGCACGCTTGTCTACCACAAAAACAGAAATTTTCTCCATCTCCACGATGGCGAAACGAAACCCTATACACACAAATAATATAACCATTTCCAGCACACAGTGCCCATCACACAGTACATCTTTTCCACCGAAAACCCGATGTACAACTCTTTCATTATATTATCTCCAAACAAAATATCGCATTTTAGTAAACTAATTTACAGAACATCATATTGCATTGTCCAAGTTTTCAAGTTTTCATTTATGAACGGAGTTATATGCATACATACTATTTGAGTATATACATATAGCGTACAATATCCGCTACTGCTACCCATTATCCCCAAGATTATTCTATTGATTATACTTGTGGATTAAGATCTTAAACTTTATGAATTGTTAAACGCTGCTCATCTGCTATGTTCCTATGTTATATTTTGGCATAACATCAAAAAGGCTGACTTAACGTTATGCAATATCAAAAACATCGTTATATATAGCCTATACACTGGTAATAGTAATACTATCAGCCATAGAGATGAAGCAAAAGATTTTCAATTAAATTACATAGGGTCGTCTCTTTATTGTTGAAGTCATATGGGGATGTATAAGTATTTAGTAGCTTATATTCCGTTTGATGCTGCTATTTTGTACGTGTGTAACGTAGACATATATATATATATATATATATATATGTACAGAGAATGGTCTAGTCCCAAATGGGTTGGAAAATGAAAACTAAAATATTTTTTCTCTGTTCTTTTTCTTTCTATGGAAAATTTGTTAAAGCGAAAATTGGGGAGTTAACGCAAAGGACTGTCGATGGGCGGAAAAGTGACCGCATCGAGATTAAAATGCAAATTATTTTTTTTATTTGCATTTTTTTTACGCCATATTGGGGTTTAGTTAGCGTACTAATAAATTACATTTATTTGCAGCGCGGTATGTTGAACAATACGGTTTTATGTGTAGAAGGACAATTGAGTCATTGTTTTTTTTTGTGTATTTATTGGTAGGCTTCTCGTTACGTTAAATAATCAAAATGGAAATTGAGTTTTTTTTTCTCATTTTATTGAACGGAATAGTACAATGGAAAAAGCTTAAAACGAACGATTGAGTTTTATTTTACAGCAATAAAATGGTTCATAGTCTTGTTGGTATCCTGTTTTAGACTTGTTGAATCAATAACAAAAAAATTCCGGACTCTGGTCTTTGAACAGCTTTTATGCTGCGGTACTCAGAGATAAACCGTTTTGTTTTAAATTAAAAAATGGTGGCGTGGTGGCCTAGGCAAAATGTCGATCAACATCGCATGTTTCTATAGTTACGATCTACTTAACCTTTCAACACTTAGGGAAAGATGTATAAACGAGAAAGCACAGCGGAAGTAAATCCTGTTCTATGTTTACATATTTTTAAATCTGCCAATTTATGATGGAAAAACACGTAGGACCAATGACAATCCTACTCTACCATTTTAATAATAGTCATGAACCACTAAGTGCATACTTTAAAATTTGCTCCAAACTCTTTTCGAATAACCAACTTGATAATAAATTAAGACTTAAAATGTCCTGTCCATCCTGTGATTTGTCCTTGAGTATTATTTGTTCAAATACAACAGGCAGCAGCACGATGATGTTATCTTCACTGATTTACTCGCAAGAAAATCCTTTTCGTCAAAACAGAGATTTAAAATCCTTTACAAAATAGCTCGCAAAGTAGACAACGTTTACAGTTGCATTGGTGCAAACACTCGAAAAAACGAAAAGCCCGCTTATGATTCCCTCTGTAAGGATTTGTTTCTGGTGGTCGTCGTATTTTCTGCAACGATGGCGTTATATACCTTTAAAACGTTAACATAAAATGAAAAATGCATCACATTTTTCACACGAATAACCTTTCTGCAAAGTTCGTATGTACTGTATACCTCGGATCCAATTTGATTCAAAATGTGAGAGAAAGTTTATTGCACCAACCTAAATAACCATTAAAGGATGAACGGGAGATAAATAGACCAAAAATTTGAAACAACTCGTAACTTGCTGTGATGTTTGTAAAATGCATTTGTCTCCCGATATTATGTCAACCGCACCGTAACAAAGGCTAACTTTTATGTCCAACCAAATATGAATATACTGGCACTCAGGAACACCTATTGCTCAGCTCGTTGAGCTGCTGTCGGTGAAAGACATCTACAACTTTATTCTCGTAAATTTTAACATATTACAGTGTTGTTATGGTTGTTTGGCTTTGGTAAATATTGGCTAATAACAGGAAGAGTACATTATTATACCAGTGAAGGAATTTGATATCACGTATCCAGATGAGCAAAAGAATCCGAGTGCTTTAGCCCGAGGTACGTTTACTCATCGTGGTATGAGATATGAAATTATTTCACGAGTATAGTACGGCGTACTTTACAAGCGAGCGAAAGACTTTTTCCTAGTGAGGTAAAAAGGCACATTCCCTCCCAAGTAAAGTAAAAAAAATGAATGATTGGGAAAGTATAGGAACCTGCCACTATAACAAATAAACTAACATTTTTGCAAATTATAAATTATTAGCTTTGTCTACGATAACTGTATTGCACTAACATTAAGTGTTCGATTTACCGACTTACAAAATATTGATAAGAAAAACCACATTTCATACCTTCATTGCATGCGGTTATATATACTACATATATATACGAAGTATACTAAATCGATATATTTTTAGGGACCGATTGGATTAGATGGACCCAAAGGCGAACCTGTAAGTTTTTTTTTCCTTCTCTTATTTCGATTCAAAACACAATAAATGGAATACAGTAACTTAATGCTAAATCGTTGCTTATCAGGGACGTCCTGGCGAAAAAGGATCAAAAGGTGAAAGTGCTGGCATCGATGTTTTCCAAGCGGTTAAGGTAAAATTTATTTCATGCTTTTCTTTCAATTCAATCATTTTTTTCTATTCGAATATCCTTAAAAACAGATGAGAGCATAAGACGTCGTTGACGTTGTCCCCGTACGAACTCGTACACCAAGTGCTAAACGTTTACACGTTTACATAGTGCAAAATGTTGCATATTGAATAGTTAAATGCAAAAACGGGACATATGACATTAGCGAATTATAATAAAAATGAAATATCATTGATTCAGCTTGGTTGCGAATAGACAAACTACATTTTTTGGTTTAACTTACCAAGAAAATCTTGTAATGACATTGTCAGCCTACTTGAAGTGGAGCTGAATGAATTAATTTTCATTTTTCCTATAAGTCGCTAATGGAACTTGTCCCGTTTTATCACTCATTAATTAGTGCGAAACTAGTACATACTGTCGTAAAGAAATTATACGTGAAAATTGAAAAAGATCACCTGAAAAGTCTTTGTAGTCGTACAACTTACATCTTCCCCTGTACCTCACTCCGAGGTCTCTATATATCTTTAATTGATATTGTCGGTACCTCTAATTTTCTATTACTATTGTTTGGGACGGTACTTGTGTGCCACAGATCCTAAAAATGGTCATTATAGGCTACGCATTCGACCTGTTTTTTCATCGTCGAACTTGAATATTTAAAATAAAAATTGCTACAAACAGCTCACTTAAACCAATTAGTCCCCATTACTTCGTACCACACTACCAATGCAAAAATACAATTTTTGTGCGCCAAGTTATTGTGCATGTTTTTGTCGATTGTAGGTAGGCTACTGTTCAGTGATGCCAGTAATAATTCATCCATTTATTTTCGAACTAGTTGTTGGCATTGTTCATTAAATAAAATTAAACTTTCATTCAGTTCCAATGGATTCGGTCGGAGACCTGTGATATATGGCCGCTATTTTTTTTATCCGCCAAACCAAATTTCCAATAAAATTCCGAAAATTGAACAATTGAAATTATATTTTTGTCGGAAATGTGTTTGGAAACATAAATTTGTTATTTGATTCCTATTATGGTGAATATACAGCGATATAATCGGTGAACAGCTGCATAGTATGCCGTATTTTGTATGCACCAGTTAGTTCTATAATCAAATATTCGTTTTTACTGATAAGAGTTTCTATTGTTACAGTCGTACACTTAGAACATGCACAAAAAGCCCTTCTATCTCTCTAGAAATAAACGCAAATACAAAATGCAACACGAAAATTTTATTCAAATTCAAAAATTGTTGTTATGTTGACGATGTATATAGTACATACCAGCGCCACGCAACTGAAATAACAAACGTGTGCATTACACACTGTGCAAATGTCTAATTAGATTTACGTGATCGATTAATTAGGAAAGGTATTCTTGATAAATTTGTAACTGAATTTCCTGCTGTGCGCTTTATTTCCGAATTCCATTCTTAATAAATTATGCTCTCGTGTTTCATTACCGAAAATTTCATAGTTTTGGCCTTTTCTTTTCTTTTAAACAGTGCGTAGTGTTATAAGTAGATTTTCTGTGATTTTCTGTGATTAATGAAATAATTCTTAATACCAGGGTTTAAAGAGATCAGTTACGACACTTCGCGGAGGATCCCTAGGCTACGCCGAAATTGTAGCAGTTAAGGTAGTTAAATTTAAAGAAAAAATGATTATTTATTGTCGTGTTGTGGTGTACTGTTGGGTAGACGTTTGGTTTTTTTTTAGTATTTTTGTTATTTGTATAGCTAGTTTCATTATGTAGTTCATTGGTGCGTCAGAACTATTTTTAGCTGTTTTAACAAATTGAGAAAACTCTGCATGATATTAATGAAATTTGTTGTGGTCCCAATCTATTGAGTCAATTCCTATTTGCTACAATTTCCATTATCAATGTCTAGCACGTTTACCAGAAGGAACTATACCATCACAGGCCGTCAGTACCTCTATGACAGCGAGAAATATTTGTTGCTTTTTATGTTACATTAATTATTGATTGTTGTTTCACGTACAATTAACTTTTTTGTGCTGTAGGGAAATTGCGATTTACACTTCCTATAAGTTGTAGTAAAATGTAAAACTTGAAAATTATGAGTAAATTCTTCACACAAAGTATATGATTTGATGACCTCACTAACAGCTTTCTACTGCCAATAACAACAAGTGCAGTCTGTCCAACGTGACTTCAGAACGACACCTGGAAGTATGTACTTTGTGATTAAAGTTAAGTGCTTAATTGATATCTAGTCTTCATGTAGGCTAGACATATGCACACAAATTCATCGTATTTGGGTTATGCCATACGAGCCATTACACCAAACACACTGCAACTTCCGAAATTATGAAGCTTGAGTGAACTTTAGGACGTTACCAAAGCGATACAGTCGCTAGAAAAATTCCATGTGAAATTGTCTGACACGGGAATCGAACCCGGTTCATTTAGATGTAATACTAGTATGAAACCACTGAGCCATCCCGTCCCAATATGGAGGGACAACTTATAATTTTCAAGTCTTACGTGAACTTATCAGTTTTGTGGAAATGAAATTAGAAACATTCAATTAATAACGCGCCCTTTTTTGTAGCATGCGCAAATTATTCCATTATACAGCCAACGACCCACTTATATTTTTTTTTCATATATCCAATTAACATTGACCCATCTCGTCCGGTTTATTTATCCATTCAAATATGAATGGATGCCTGGTGCATAACAGATTCCGATCTCCCGGAAATTAAGCAATAACATTATTAATATACCCAATTTGTAACGAATGTTGCGAACAATTGGAATTATTTTATCAGCTATAGTTGATCGTAAAATTCGTCCGGCTGTCATCATGCGAAAATTGGGATTTACACAAAATGTGTAATGACTGCGTCAATGAATGATTATTATGTTCCCGGGCTGACCGAAAATTTATTGATTACATCCTAATCGACTGAATTAGTCAACGAGCAGGATAAAGTTACATTTGATTCACTGGACCAGCTGTGGAAAATGGAAAAGTTTCTGGATCGGTTGTGAATCCTATTGGTCTATTTACTAAAATCACAACGATTATTTTCGGTGGAAGTGTAGTTTGATGACCTACCTACCTAGTCTGGCGGTTGTTCGATGCAGAAATGTTGATTTGTTCTTTCTTTTGGCAGATTTAATATATTCGCCGATAATTATTTCAACTAATTATGTGAAAATTGCCGCACTGTCTCGTTTGGTAATATCGGTTAAGCTTGATATGTTTTCCATTCCGAACATATCCACATTATTAACAGAAAATAATAGAATATCTGTCTCTATTTAACTGTTATAGACTCATATAATTTTCATTTTATCTTGTCTACGGTAGAATTTCATATTTTTTTATATATATATACGTTGGCTATGATTATTTGTTTCATTTTTTTATATTTTGTATTATCATTTTTAATATTTTTTTTATTTTTTATCATTTTTTCTATGTTCTGTGTGTTCTGTATAAATAAAAAATAAAAGGGATTGCAAGCTGCGGGGCATAATATATCAGCTGCTACTGTTATACAATTAAAAGTAAGTAGTTTGTTGTGTGGAAAACGAACTAAACAAAATAATATATTTCACACGTATGGCCCTTCTTTCCTTTATTCTTTTTGCTTAATCATCCTAATAGTTTTGTATGCTGTCTAGTCGTCTATTATTTGCTTGATTTTCATTTTTATATCTTGTTGTTCTATCGTTAAAATGGTGATGGCTATCGGGATGACTGTGAATACTTTTATTTTGTTGATAAAATTACAAAACTGCGTTCATTCATAGGGTGAACCCGGCGAACCTGGACCTCCTGGACCGCCTGGACCTGTGGGTATCGCTGGAATACCAGGACTGGACGGAAGGTAAGTCATTAACATATTGGATTAGTTTTGACGGTACTCATAAGGAAATACTTAACCTACTTTCATAGAACTTCACAAAATTTATCAACCCATAAGTTAATTTTGCTTTTAAAGGTTTTGACGATAAGAAAGGTAGTTGACCGTGATTTGAGGTAACGTGACACTTTTTAACTTTGCACGTCTTCTTCCCGAAATCCTCTGATTATTATGAAGATTGAACATTTGGCCTCGTAATTAAACCAAAAATAACTATTTTAAATAAATTTCATTAATTAAAATTAATGTTTTCTGTGAGCCAAGAGGTGTGTGAATCGTGATTTCCATATAATCCATATAAAATACATGAACCGATAGTTGGTGGTAGTCGAAACGCCAATACGCAAATGATACGTGATTTGTGGTAAAAAATGTTTACTTGTTTATGTTTCATATAAGCCAAATATCGGTTGGTTTTTGCGTCCTCAAAACACTGTCAACGACCTTATGATAATTTATTACCAGAGCCTGTCATCTGAAAATTGATCCTTGATGAATACTTTTGCCTTTAAAAGACACCTCAAAGAAACTCAAAAAGTTAGACAGTCGACGTCAGTGAAATTTAGACATTAATTGGTCCACTCACACAAGCAAATTATACGCCGTTTTAGTTGTAAAACCTTATAAAGACGTATGAGCAGTTTTGTTGGTATGAGAGGGACCAAAAGCAGCTGCAGCAAATTCATGTCTAAATTTTACTGTCATGTACTGTTTTTTTTAGAAAGAATTTTGCAGGATATATTTCACTGTGTACATTGAGGTCTAAATAAATTTTTATTTCCCAGACCTGGAACTGGTGAAGTAGGACCACCTGGTGAGAAAGGCCCTGCTGGCGAAACAGGACCAATTGGACCTGCAGGCCCACCTGGACCACCTGGAAATAAGGTAATCATTTAAGATCATTTCAGCGAACCAAAGGTTTTCCTTTATTAATTTTGTGTCAATCATCCTTACACAACGCCTATTAGACATCATATATCAAGTACCATAAAAAATACAAAAATTAACCAATCTAAATTTATTTGAGTCTTAATAAGTCTTCACTCAATAAACCGCTAGTTATATCCGTTGAAAACTAAATTACGATCTTAATTGTTGCTATTAACGAAGCAGAACAAAAATGAATTTCAATTATCCGCACTTTCTTTTCTTTTTATCGCATACAAAATTTTGAAGGAAAAATTAGCATCATTTTAATAAAATCCATTAGCATCAAACCATTCCATCCGCAAACACTTTCTCCTTTGCCTTTTATAACCTTTGACTCGTTTGATTATCTTTATGTATACCCACTTACATTATACACTTTATACGACGGACGAGACGTTGTAGCTTAAAATCGTACAGAGTCGGGCATCAAACGTGAAATGTTGCGTTCCAAAGATAAATTATTTACGCAAAAAAAAAACTTTTTAATCAAATTGAAAATTACTGTTTAGAAAAATGTTCAAACAGGGTGAAAAGGTCATATCGGATGTATAGGTGAATTAGGATATCCTCGAATGCCATTACGGTTATATATTACGAGAAAGTTTTTTTTTTGTGAATTGGCCAAAAAAGGGAGATATCCGAAAAGTGAGTGGTTGGAGTTATAAAATCTGCAATTTAACTAGAACTTGGGGTCTTTATTTATACTCGATCATGTAGAATATCGTTGGGTCAACAATATTTGATCGGGCAGGAATATAATAAAAAGCAGAGATCAAGTAGATTGTCTGAAAACTATACTGAATGGTAGTTAAAACTGGATCGAATACTGACTGAGACGAGAGAGAGAGAGAGAGAATGAAGGGATTTTTTTTAGTGAAATTGAAACTGAAGGAAATAAAAATTCGCGAGAGATGATTTTTTTAATAGTCTCCCCTCGAGTTTCGCCTATTTATTGGAAATAAATCAGTTATAGTAAATAGGGTAATGACCGAATACGAGCTGCTACTGTAAAATCTTTATTGTCTTTTTATTTTTGTTCATTCACAATGGTCTTTGATGAGGTTACGCAGACAGTAGACTGCCATTTTTCCAATGGAGTCGTAACCCAAATAAAATAGGAATTTAAAAATTATAAAAGTTGAGGTTGGAAGTCCGACAAGGTCGCATTAAAATCCATCTGGAACATTCAGAGACGTTATTAGAGGTTTTAAAGTTCAAATTAACATTCCTAACGTAATGCTACTCATCAAAAGTTTGGTGAACGATAGAAAAAGAGCTCTCCGCCACACTTAACCACAACGTGGTTTCCATCATCTCATGTTCAGTTTTCCTCTTACACAAAAATAATAACCAAAACGCCTAACGTTAAAAGCTAAAATTTCTTTAATTTTTTACTTGTCCGCAAAATTACCATAAATTCATTTAAACCGATTGGATTGATAAATAAACATTTTTTTTCTGCCTTACATCCAGTATCGTTAAGTTCATCGTTTATATTCCTGTTTGATCTCATTTAATGCCAAGCAGATTATTTTCTTTTCGCCAAAAAATCTTTAAAAAAAAATTGTTGAAAAAAATAACACAACACCTCCAACAACAAAAACATCAAGAAAAACGGAAATGAGTTATGACTTAATCTGAATTTAAAAATGTTTTAAATTGGATCATAATTTCTGGGTATTCATTTTATGTGTTTATGAATACGAAGATGGGAAATGAAGGAGGGCAAAACGAACCATTATTAATCAATTGATTAGACTTTTCCATTTTTGGGGTCGATGCTTATCTAGGGGAAGCTCTTAATATTCGAAGCTCGATTGTTTTCATGCAAATGTCTTTTAACGGTTGATTTGTTTTGCTAATGGTATTTTGTTTCAATTATCCTTCCATCGAGCCTTCCATCCAAAATTAAATAATTAATTATTTTATGGAAATTTACTAGCGTTTTACTGAATGGAATGGCATCTTCTTTATTCCTTAAATCGATGCGTAAATTATTCGTATATTATGCAGAATTATGTGTGTACGCACAACATACGATTGCTTTATATCAGATAAATTATCTGCGAATCCCTTACTATCTACTATCGAATAGAAATAAACAACAGTTTATTGACTCCAACAAGAAGCAACATGACAGACAAAGGACGAATAAAACCATTGGAAAATCCATTTGTATTTATAATAAAAATTTCGTTTTTTTCCTCTTTCCCATTCAAGGGAGATAAGGGTGACAAAGGAGATAGAGGACTGACAGCCACATTAAAAGGTGATCAATTGTCGACGAGTATTATTGAAGGGCCGCCAGGGCCGCCGGGACCACCAGGTTTGTTTATTTTATCATATCATATTATATGTATACACATACACCAAAAAATATTGTGTTGTGTGTATTAACCTCATTGTGTAACGAACGTATATCGAATATATATATATTCCATAAAAATAACATCGAGATATGCTGTCATGATTGTTTGAATTGACTTTTGTTGTTAGGTTGTTATCATTTGGAGAATTTATTTTCGGATTGTGAAAAAAAGAACGGACGTATTTTTGTGTGTATACAATGGAATTACATGCAGGGAGAAACAGAAATTAATGAAATTACGGAAGATTTATAATAGTTGGATCGATCGGAATTAGCATCATTTATTCCATAAAAACTTTAGCGGCTAGGTTATATCGAGAAAGTATTTATGTTATTAAAATGATCACTTTAACTTTGGTAGAAGAGTCTATTCGCACATTGTGTGAATAGTCACTTTATTAGACTTTTCGCACGATGTGCGAATAGCCAAAGTATAATAAAGTGACTATTCGCAGAATGTTCAAATGGCATATTCCTCCATTAAATTAGATTAGATTTGAGGAAGGCTTCCTTCCATACTTATTACTAATTATATTAGACCCATCCAATAGTTACTGACATAACAAGGGATAAAAAGTTGAAAGGTCGAGTTTTCGTGTGAAGTTTGTTGATGCACAAAAACGTGACTTTAATTTTTTTTATCTCCAGTTTTGTAATGAATTATACATGCTTTTCGCGAGGGGTAACCGACTCGGGAAATTGACTACACACCCTCAAAGGAATTGCCGGAGTATCCGGTAAATAATTGGAATTGATGGAATTGACCGGAATTGATCGGAATTGGCAGGAATTGATAGGAATTGACTGGAAATATGTGGAATTGTAAGGAATTGAAAGTAAATGAGAGTAAATGCTGATAAGTGTGATTATCGGAAAGAAGGACCAGCGAATTCAAAACCACATTATTTCCTTTTTGTTTTAATTTTAAAAGCTCCCGCACAATAAATAACAGTGTACAGTGTTGATCAGTTCCATTTTAGAACAGGTCCAACGTCCTTTTATGTTCAAAATATGCACACTGAAGGATTCTTCTTCGGACGATTCTTGTTAGTCAGATACAGAAGAGTTTGAGCCGCAACAAACAAGTGAATATTCGTCGGGGGAATGTTAGGCTGGGGCATTGCCTTTGCGAAATGCTCCAGTTTCAAACCAAATTTACAAAAAAAATGCATCAGCGACAATATCATCTATTCCATCAACTTTTCAAAAGCCTAAAATCTTACGATGTCGATCACTTGAGCGAAACAAAAAATTGAGTGCTTTTGCCTTTGCTGACGTGTGCTGAACAAATCCATTTCCTGTCGAGGTACGAACAACGTTTTGTGCATCGGACAACTGAAATAGACAAAACACAGCAACTTTCTTGAAAACATATACACTTCACATTCACCATAAACCATAAATCGTAAAGAAATTAAGTTTTTTTCATGCACTGGGCATAAATTACGGAATTTTTCTCGTAACTTAGGCCCTCAGCATGAAACGTTGTATACGCATCTGTTGTGGACGGTTTATTTTAGGCACTTTCGCTTGTCGCCCTCACTTCGTTCGCGCTACAATCCGCGAAATTGCCTAACTATTCCTGCACGATATATAGTTCGGGAAAAACTGACATTTCTTAATGAAAAATCATGGCAAAATATGTCGTATTTCAGTTGTCGGCACAAAAGTTTTTCGTCATTTCCTGACTTGGTACGAAAAATACTATTTATCTAAAATAAACAATGATCTGCGATGTGAAATCATTTTAAACAAAACTGCAGTCAATTGGACGGTTCAATCTAAATTGAAATTGAAAAATCTCTTCTAAAAGTACAGTGAACGACATCTCAAATGTCTCACTGTCAAATTTTTCTGAGAATTTTACTGTGTCATTGCAAATTCACAATGACATTCTCTGAAAAAAATGACAGTGAGACATTTGAGATGTCGTTCACTGTATGAGTAAAAATTAAAGATTCTAACAAAATGAGTCACAAATGTCGGACAACATAGTTGTTCCAAATTTTTTCTTGATATAGTCTGACGATTCTTTTTCCAAAATGCTTAAGGGTTTAACTTTGACTTTAAGTTTATATCTATTTGAAAATATCGAGCAATTATTTCGAAAATTCGTGGAATTGAAGGAATTGATTGGAATTATAGGAATCGAAGGGCGAATCCGGCAAGTAGTGGTGTTAATCCGTTAATTAAAGAAATGAAAGGAATTAAGAGCAATTAAAAGGAATTGACAGGAAGTACCTTTAGAAATTGAAAGGGTATTGAAAGGAAATTGAAAGGGAATTGAAAGGGAATTGAAAGGAATTGAACGGAATTGAACGGAATTGAAAGGAATTGAAGGAAATAGAGCGAATCCGGCAATTAGACGAGTTGGTCCGGTAATTGAGGTAATTAAACGGAATTGACAGGAATTAGAAATTGATTTGCCACCATTTTGGCCAGTCGGTTACCCCTCGGCTTTTCGCTTTTCGGGGGTGCACATGTGGGAATCATCACCTTCCCTGGCGATCCTTTAACCGACTGAACTACACTTTCTATTTCAATTTTGATGCATTTTACGGGTCTGTATCACAATTCACGCCGTAAGTATGCCTAAAATTTGAATTTTAAGTGAACGATTTGATGAAAAAATGAACCGAAATAGTACATTTCGTACCTAGGACTAAAAGTCTTTTTTAGCGTGTGAGAAGTTTCCAGACAGCGCCGAAGGCGAGGTCTGGAATCGAATATGCTAAAAAAGACTTTTAGTCCGTGGTACAAATAGTATTTTTCATATTGGACGGAGAAAAAGTGTGACGAAGTCCTAGGTATGAAAAATACATTTCAACGCTTCCTTGTATGAAAACGATGCTGCGTTAGAAAGACCATCGGAAAGACCTCTGCACTTTCCATTTTGAATTTTGACCGCACTTACGGCGTGAATTGACTCTTTCTTGGAAACAACCTTTGGTATGACCTCTGTTTTTCTGTTAGTAAAGTTTTTACACTCGATGTAATAATCGGTATTTTCCCAACGCTTGCTAGTAGGCTTTTTTAACAACGAATGAGTGATTTCCGTCATGAGCCGGAGAATCTGTCGCGATATTTCAACACTAGTTCAATCAATTGTAATTACATAGACGGGTAACAAGACCGTTGGACTAACTGAAGCCTTTTTAATTGGAAATCAAGAAACTGTTGCAGATCCGAATTAACAAACCAAATTAATTTCAAATAATTCCATTCCTTTCGTTCAATGTAAAAACGGTTTCGGCAATGAACGTTCAACGTGACAGCTTGCGAAATAGATTTGTCATGACGCATATCTTAGAAGTGTTCCGGTTATCTTAGTACTTATCAGAAATAAAATTTTAGGTCCACCAGGTCTTGGAGAACGTGGTGAACCAGGACCAGTTGGCCCGCCCGGACCGCCTGGAGAGAAGGGTCCACGAGGGAAACGAGGAAAACGAGTAAGCGTTTACTATTTGATCATATTCTCCAATAAATTAGTCGATGTGCTTCGCAAAACTTTATGCGCCAATTTTAATCGATTAAAAACACACTCGCAAAATGAAGCTACTTAGTCAAATTTTATTTTCCTTTTTTTTAATAACACACAAATACACACACGGGAAATGTAATAACCTGTTTCGTTGAAGGCATATCCCTCTGTTACTCACATTTCACGCCATCGATATAAATGTGTTAAGCTTTTTCAATTCAATATGAAACACAAAGCATTTTTCACGATGTGAGCATTTAACAGAAAAACACATTGTTTTTCTTTGTTTCATTGTATATTGTGCGCTTTTTTCAAAAAAAAAAAAACGAAACGCTTTCTTCTTTTTACGACACATTTTCCATTTCAATATTCATAGAAAACAACATAATTTTAACATAATCTTTTTCTCTTCTTTGAATTTCACTCTCCACTTTTGTACTTGAAGTCTCATCCTATTGCAATACGCGATGGATTTTCTTTTCATTTTCTGTTCTATTTTTTTTTTTTTAATAATGTAAATGGAAAATAAATACATAATTTCCGGGAAAATGCCCGTGGTACCTCAATGTTTTTGAGGGAGTTTTTTCTTTCTTCTTTCTTCTGTATGTTGTTATAAAATGAATGTTCGCCGGTCTTACAATGTAGATATAGTGAAATTACGTTTATTTTACTTGCTCGGATTGTTGCACGACTGATACACAAAATATAATAGCCATAAAGTAAAAGGAGAGAAGCATCTTGGTTCCTGGTATACTCTTTGCAAAAAAAAAAACATCAGAACTTTTTTTCCTATACAAAATTATTTTCTAGTACAACTCTTGAACTCTTTGTGTATTATATATCGCATGTATTTTCGTTGGATTGTTTTTTCTTTAATTTTTTTAAGTTGTATATTCAGTGGAAGCAATAGATAGGAAATTTAAGTGTAGGAGATTTGTGATATTCGTTTCATTAATAACTTTTTTTTTAAGTTCTTATACAAATTGCAATTGCAGTGTTTTTTTATCACAATATTTTTCCGATTAATTAATTTATAATGTGTCGTTCGGTAATGGGTGCCAAAAGGTCTCTAAAGTTGTCGAATCACTTTAACTCGAAATTTAATTAAATTTGAAGCTTCCCATTCTCGTATTAAATTAGTCTATAATTGCTAGAAACTTTTTTCATAATATGAAAGGTAAAAAAACTCTCATAGCTATTGGAAAAGTGATGAAAATATTGAAGTGATGAAATGAGGGAGCTTTCAGTTTCTTTACAACTACAGAAAACTTAGCTAAGTGTTCTTACAGGACCGTCGATTACTTTCTACAACGATGTATTTATGCCTAAAAAGACATTTTTTGAAAAAAAAAGTACGGGGACCCTTGGAAGTTAAGAAAGTTGTCAATGAAAAACACCATCTCAGCTGTTATAAACTGCTTTCAAAATATCGTCATTCAATTTTCGAAAAGTTTATAACAGTTGGGTGGCTTTCCCGCGTAACTTTCTTAACTTGCAGTGTTTAAATCAGAAAATGTATTTTTAGGCATGAATCCATCATTGTACAAATGAGTCGGTACCCATAGGACAATATTTTATAGCTTCAACCATGGGAGAGGCCTCAGCTAAGGTTTCTGTAGCCTGTAATGAAACGGAAAGCTCCATCCCTTCCATCACATCAATATTTTCATTCATCTTCCAATAGCTATGAGAGTGCTCTTACGTGAAGTTTTTGTTAACCCGAGCCGAGTGAGAGGTCAAACATTTTACACCTATTTTGCCATAAATATGTAATGCTTACCCCATTGGAAAGTTGATTATTAAACAGCAGTTTGTCCACTGCTAAAATGATCCATTTTCGGTTCATTTTACGTGAATTCCTTTGTGATAATAAACTTTTGCATGAAAACCAGCATACATGTTGGATGCTGCTACGGAATTTATTATTTCGGAAACATCTTTGTGATACTCGCAAACTCACTCGTGAGTTTTTCGATAAGTGTGTTCGCCAACTTGTGAGTTTGCTTTTATCACAATTTCCTACACAAAGCGGCAGTTAACGACCATAATCGGCCACGCCGATCAAATTTTTGTTTTAACATGTCAAACAACAACTTTATAGTAGGAAACTGTATTTTATCTGCTATACTAGCAGGCATGCCTAATCTACCGTGCACTGGAAATGACTGCTTCCTACTCATTTTGTTTTTTAATGGTTTTATTTTCAAAAAATAAGCACCGAGGCGCACCGAGCACCAAATGGCGACGCTTACTACCACAAAAATAAATTGTAGATCATAATATTGAAAATTAATGTCTTTGCAATTAATTAATTAACCCGATTTTATTGCGTTAATGTAAGTAAAGTATAATTTTTATTTTATTGTTTTTCTTTAGTTAATTTTCATTCGCTTTTGGTTATGTACACGAAACTATAAATGAGGCAAGAAGTCACGTATAAATTGATCTATTCATCAATTTTGTTTTGTTAAAGGGCTATAGTTATGCAATCTCCGATAGCGAATAGTCGCAGGAAAAAATCGTTTTTTGAAAATCATTTTGTTTCCCGTCGTGGTAACGATGCTCTTTGTGTTTTTATTGAAACATCTACTAATTCATTTAATTGTCTCGACAAAAAAGTTTTTTTTACTCCGGAAATGAAAAAATCGCGTGCAAATTTCAAGCGCTTTATTGAACTAGGTGAGTCAGGTCCCTTCACGGAAAATTTGCAACAGATTTCTGAATAAAAAAAAATAGTAAAGGAACCGAGAGTTCTACATGTAAAGGCATTTATTCAGTTCATCTCTATTTTCTGAATTAAGTCCTTAAGGCCAGGTGAAGGCTGTTTATTGACCTTGCGATAGTAAACACCTTCACCTGGCCTTAAAGTTTAAGTCTTAAACAAGGGGAAAATAAAGATTTCTCTAAATTCACATTTGGTAATGTTTGGAACCCTAATAATCACTGAATAAATCAAAAGAGAACAAATAATAAATGTAACAGGGGATTTTAAGGGTACACTTTTGTAGCGTGAAGAAATGTCTTAAGAACCTGCTAATTGTATAATCAACTCTTCAACAGTTACTAGTTACGAATTTAATCAATCGTAAGCAATACTCGAAGTCTACTCATACTCATTTATAGTTTCCAGTCGTAGCTTTTAATGTCAGTAGAATAAAGTAGAAATATTAATGTGGTTTACTAAAATTTTGAAAATATTGGACAACCGTAACGAAAACTCGAATTGAAAGACTAACCTATTTACTCGTTCTTATCTGCTCTGCATTCAGCTTTTCGGTCAAGGCAAAGAAAACGAATACGAAGACGATGTTACATTACTCAGAGGACCTCCAGGCCCACCAGGAGTTGATGGACGTGACGGAAAAGACGGTAGAGACGGAACGAAAGGCGACAAAGGTGAGCCTGGCGAATCCGGATCGTTAGGTCCACGTGGATTAGATGGTAAGTTCTAAATTTGATTAAGTTAGGAAATTGACATTTAAAATGTGTCTGCTTATTGACAGGTTTACCAGGTGAGCCAGGAATTGAAGGACCACCAGGTAAAAACGTTTTTTTTATTTACTGTCTAAAGACACTGTTTCAATTTATGGTATTTGCAATAGGTTTGCCGGGATATCAAGGTCCCCCTGGCGATAAGGGAGATCGAGGCGATATCGGACCTCCAGGATTAGGACATTTAGGACCACCAGGTAGATATTCTTTGCTGAAATATGTGAGAATTTGCTGATTTTATATGTGTTTTTCGTAATGTTTCAGGTCTTCCAGGTCCACCAGGTACTGTGCTTCTACAGCAATTTTTAACCGTTTTCACTTGAAAACGTAAAACATTTCCTAAGACTCTAAAAAAAAGCCTAAGCAGCCTCAACACAGACACACCACAAATACAATATCGAACGTCAGATTTTTCGCTGCTTAATGCAAAGACGGTAATACTAACGCTAAACGATAAATGAATTGTCATCTTAGAGATAATTAAACTTTAACTTGACAGATTCCGACCAAACATGATGCCAGTGTCTAGCTAAAGATCTCAGGACTACGGTAAAGTAATTAGTTTTTCGATCGGACTCATATCTGCTGTGCAATAAGACTTTAAAAATTCATTATCTACTCTTTATATCATGATTTCAAAGTATTGTCGCTCAGCAGATGTACATCTCATTGAAAAACTAATTACTTTACCGGAGGTGGAGTCCTGAGATAATGCACTACACACTGGTCATTACGTTTGGTCAAAATCTGTCAGGTCAAAATGTAAAAAAAAAAAATTACATGAAAGTCTTACTTTTGGCATTTAGCGTAAGTATTAGTGTATTTGCATTTAGCGACGAAAAATCTGACGTTCTTTAATGTATTTGTCGCAATAGCAATAGTTGTTTATGGCGTTCGATATGTTTGCCTTGAGGCTGTTTACTACTGCATGTTATTTGAACGAATAAAAAAGACGCAATTTTGTATTTCAGGATATCCGGGTACTAAAGGAGACAAAGGAGATCGCGGTGATTCCGTAATACATTTATGATTTAATTTTTGTCTTATGATTTTAGTAATTTTTGTTCTTGTAAAAATGTAATTTTTCCTAGAAGTATCGTAAAATGAGAAGACGACAAGACGAAGGGATGGCTGATGCACCACATTCACAGCATTCGCATTCAATGTCGACAAATGTAGAATATGTAAGTTAGACCAATTTTTTTTTGATGAAAATAATTTTATTAATTGTTACTGAAAGCATTTCATGTTCTTTTTGATAAAATTTATGTATTTTCCGTCCTTTAAATTACTTTACGTCACAGGTAGTTGGACCACCTGGACCGCCTGGTGCGCCTGGACACGGTGGTCCACCCGGGGAGAGAGGATTAGATGGTCGAAAAGGTGATCGTGTAAGTAAATCTCATTGATCCGTCGATTGCCGTTTTATTAATTTGATATGAAAACTTTCAGGGCGAAAAAGGTCACAAAGGTGATACTGGTCCAATGGGACTGCCGGTAAGCGAATAAAAAGAAAAACTTCTAGATAAACAGCTCACAAATAACGAACTTTCATTTTCAGGGTCCAATTGGATTTCGTGGTGAATCGGGTACAGCTGGGCCCGTAGGACGGCCTGGACAATCGGTAAGTAATTATAATATCTATTTTCTCCCGAAAGTCCTTCGAAAATTTCAAGAAAGGATTAAACTTGGACTTTGTGCTTATTTTTGCTGAACCCAAATATTTAATTAGCAACTGGCGAAATAACATCTTTCCATTCTAATTAATATTTTCGCAACCTGGCGATCATTGCAAAAAGTCATTCAACGGAATTATGAGATCCAACAATTTCAAACCGGCTAATTGTATTCATTATGATGTGTACATCACAGTGTATATCACTTTGTAACCCGATGTCGCATGTGAATTAAGTAAGGGGTCATTGAAAAATTACACAAGTGAAAAATTACGAATTTCACATACCTACTCCAAAATGTATGGAGAAAATTTCGAAAATGTATGAAACGCACGGATTTATTTTCCTGTAGCTCGTGCGGTATTTTGCAGATTGTTGAGGAAGCATCAAGCTTCATTGAATTTTCCCATACTTTAATGGGTTTTCTTATATTTTCCTAGATTTTCCCAAAAATATATTTGGAAAAATTTGGAGAAATCTAGGAAAATTGAAGAAAATATGGAAAAACATTTTCCCAGAAATAATCGCTGGTAGAAAAATTTTCATTAAAGATTGAGGAATAAAACACAACACCGTCAACTGATTGAATGACATTATGTAAGAGTCACATATAACACTTGGCAAAGGAAGAACGAATGAGGCCACTAGTTGATACTATCGCAGCTACCGATTTAATTAGATGTTGTTCTATTCGGGACAAATCTGATAAAAATAGAGTTATAAATGTGTTTGTGATTGAAGTTTCATCCTAAGTTATATATTGTTGGTTCTTATAATTCCACTGGTGTAAGAACTCATTTTTTCAATTTCTTATTTTTCCAACGAAGTTCTACGTGTTCCAAGTTAGCGTAAAAATTGAAAAAGTTTCGTGTGTGAAGTAAAAATGGGTTACCCAGACACTATACGCCTTTTTCGGTTGAAGAATCATTTTATGGTTTCTACATAAATTCGTTTTTTTTATACAAAGTTTTTTCCCCGTAGCAAGCGCTTAATCCGTCATAACTAACATAATTAACAATTTTCCAAACAGGTGTGGTCATATTAACCGAATTAAAAATCCGCGTAAATCGGCGAGATAATATCATTCCCCAAGATTAACAAATCGATTGGCTTCTGAAAGCTTAACAAAAAATAAGAGGCAAAATGTAAAAATGTGTAACAAAAGCTGTTAATTTATGATAAAGAAAAGTGAAAATTGACAAAAAAAAATAGAATTTTAAAAGAAGCAACAAAATAAAATAAATGAGAAACCATGTGTATTTTACGGATGTGCGCGCACTGTGTTCACGATTAGGCATGATACGAATGGCAAAAATAAAACCATTTTCTAAACAACAGTATTTAATTCGAACAAGCAAAAATTTAGGTAGATAAAGCTGGCTTGATTAAGATTGTGTGATTGAATAGTCACTCCGACCATACGTAAATTTCCATCACGTTTTGATAACAATTTTCAACTCTCCATTGAATAGCCATTGAAAAAGAAAGATTCTTATCAAAAATTTATCTTTGAAATACAAATCGAGAATTAACCGCCACTGCTGAACTAAAACCTCACATTCGAGCTAATAAAGGCGCACACCAATTGATACTTCAATTTTCGATTATTCGAATTACTTCAATTTCGATGCAGCCAAATAGATTCCATTTCCACGAAGCACTTCTGTAGCATTTCGGTGCATACATGTAATTGTTTTCGATTAGCATTTTCCTCTTCGACATAAGGGTGAAATTGTACCGCTTTGCTAAACATGAATTCCCAAAGTAATTAAATAAAATTTGCACAATCGGCTTACAGGCTTGGAAAAGAAATCGTTTAAAATTACGTCGAAATTTTGTAATTATCGCTAATGTCAGAGAATTGTTGAGTTATTTAAGCGAATCTTATCGGAACAATTCTCAAATGTGTGCGTAGCCAATTGTGCTGAAACAGGAAAATGATGAACATCATCTTCAGGATCCAATTTTCTTGTTTGTTTTTCTCTAACACACTTGAACTGTTCAAGATGTATCTTGATAGCGAGGTTAATTTGCCAAATTAGGTCACATTGACATGAATCCACCTACTGGAAACGTTCCAAACAAAACCCCGTTCCGTCTCGCTAGTTTTCAGACGTCAAACTTCATCCGATTTGTTTTCATTGAACATATACTATCGTGTATATGTTGATCAAAATAGTGACTGAGCAAGAATGCAATCAGCGAACTTTATCTACCTGAACGAACAGTAATTTAAAACTTTCATCCAAATTTATTATGATACAGGTGAACCGCATACGATAGACTCCCAACAAAATATAAACGAAAGTATGTTTCCATTTTCAATATCTTGATGGAAATTTATTAAATCAGTAGAGTTATTAGGATAGAACGAGTTATGATTAAAATTTATTTAAAAAAAATAAAACAAGAAGCACCTGATAATTGCTCAGAATTCCGCAAAACGACAACACATAAGTAAATAAAATGCCAATTAAAATAAACCCAAAAGTGAAGTAAAGTCGAAACAGAAAGAGAATATATTTTTTATTAGCCAAAATACCACCAATTTTCTTATTTATTTTATTTTAATGCAAAATTAAATTTAACAAAAAGAAAATCATTAAAATTTAAAAAAAAAATTAAAACGAACGAAAACGTCCAAGTAAAATTTACGTTTGTAAATTATAATTATAAAAAAAAAGATTTTTTTTTCGTTTCAAAATTAATAATTTGTAGACTTTATAAGAAACGTACTTTTGAATTAATTTCATTTTGTAAGAACTGATAACGACAATAAATCTAAGGAAAAAAAGCGAGTAGAAATTGTGCTTCGTAATCGTAATGTAATATCAAATATTAAAAACGAAAAACAAAACTCTTTCAAAATTCTCTGTCTCTCTACACGACACCATTTGAATAAAAAAAAAATTAAAATGAAATAAATTGATCTGAAAGTATGTTCTTTATAAAAAAAAGATTGTAGTCGTCGTTGTTATTGTTGATTGGATGCTGTTACATGCGTAAAATCTTTGTTTCCATCGACTTTCTCAAATTAACATTTCGAACATGGAATTCACAGTCAATTATAGACAGACCACTGGTCTATCAGTGAAACAGGACTAATCTTCAGGAAATTAATTTACTCATTCTCGAACCATCGTCCTTCCTTTTCTACAGAATTTCTTTACTTATTTTCCATGAAAACATCTTAAATCAGAGCTAAATGTGTTTTAGTAGTGCGTTACATAATAGTCCAGGTCCTATTGAACTGAAAGGAATTCAGACTATTTTTTTTATCCCCACTTCTGGAAGACGTCACTTAAATTTAGGAAGTGACTCTGGTCACTTCAAACTTATTAAAAGTCTAATTGTTATCCGAAAAAATGGCCAAAACTGTAAGAAATGTCTAGTGTCTAGAACAGAACAGAAGAAACTGTATTTTCGGAGATATTCGACTTCAAAGGCTTTTCTGTCTGGTAAATTTTTTTCCCTTTTCCGGCAAAAAATTATGTTCCACAACTTTTCATGGCAAACAATATGAAACAAAGAAATTTTTTAAAGAACTTAAGACGTACGGAATTACACAAGTACCTGCACTATAATGCAGCTCTGTTGTTTTAACTTATTTCTAATGTTTGACACAAAATCTTTTACTTCATTTCTTTTAACACTCTTTCATAAACGATTACAAGTCTTAATTGGGTTGTTGTCGTCGGCCATGTTTTCGACTTCCATCCATTTTCAGCAAGTGTCCACTTCATTGAAAACCGACTAAATTTCGATGTACCCCTCCCAATCATTACCTGACTTTAGTTGTGGATGTACCTTGATTTTAAAACAAGTCGCTTCAAGGCTATTAACCATATCTCTTTGTTGGGTTTACATCTTTGTTTCTGTGAATTATTTGTTTTTTAATTGAAGGAAACTACAGACCTTGAGAAAATGTAACAAATAATTTCTTGAAGTTAGTTTCTTATGCAATATATTTCTTAGATTCCTGACTAACCGTCTCAGTTACGTTAAAACGTGTCCTCCAGTCGATGGATACTAAGTCAATCTGTTGTCTATCTGAATCCTATCAACAATAGCAACATTCTAATTTTTTATCGTATAATTAAAATCATGAAACTTATCACATTCCATCCCTTATTATTAAAAAAAACAACAAGAATCAAACACGACAAAATTGATAAACGTTTGACTTAAACAAAAAAAAAAATTAATTAATTATTCTATATTCGTACTCATCCATCCATATAATGTTTAAATTAAATAAATTTTTATAAATCATTAAAAAGCCAAAAAATCATGACACATTTGATATCTTTACCCCCCTATTTAATTTCCATATCTATAATCACCTCTCTAAAAAGAAAACTAAACAAAAACAAACAAAAAATTAAAATGAACCAACTCAATGGAATATTTTCATTAAACATTCACACAAAATGAGTAAAAAGCTTCAAAAATGATCACAATTTTTTATACGAAATCATATTTACAAAATAAAAATGCAAAACATTAGGAGGGCATCAAAAAATATTCTTTTTTTCTTTTGTGTTAATGCTTACTGAAAATATGTTAATCGAATTTTGCATTGAAGTTAAAATGTGATTCGAACACATTTCCTGGTTTCTCTCCACGGTAAATAAATGCACGCAACCCATCTGAGACACCAGCGGTTTTTCTAGTCGTTGTAAGGCAGAAACGCGATAAGATAGATATACTTTATAATGCAGCAGTAGTCTTTCATATGCATAAACTATGTAAGTACAGCATATTTGCAGAGATCACAGCACTGCTACTAGCATTAACACTGAATTGACAAGTGTCAAATTTGGAGGCTTTAGTGATACGAGCTACCGCTTAGGATTGTTTGTATTGTATGTTTTAACTCATACAACAAAAGCAAGTCATCTATCTCTACAACAGAAACGCAGTGCCTACTGTGATTTCATCAGCCTCCGCATATTTTCTATGTTCATGCTAGAAGCAGGGCTGTGCAGATATCCAAAAAGCCACAGGCGGCTCACAGTTCCGATAGAATATGAGCTACGCTATTTTGGTTACATATAAACAAAACAAGTGTATATTGGCTGAGGAACCAGGAAATGCCTTCAAATTACTCTTTGATTCGCTGGCTGTATTTTTAATGCAAATGACATCAATCAACCTGGAAAACATCGTCATCCAAAGAGAAATGACCGTATTTTCTATGGAGGTTGATCTCGTGAGCTTTTAAAAGTAGAGCAGGCTGTACGTAAAAACGAATTACAAAGAAACATCTTAAATGTTCTATTAATTCAAGAAAAGGAAATCCAATTATTGTAAAATATTAAATGTATTTGTCACAAGGAAAATTAAAAGTTAATGTAAAAAAAATTAATTAATTAGGCTAGGAATATTTAACAAAAAGAAAAAAAAATAAAGAAAAAAAAAATAATCAAAACAAATCAAATCATTATGTAAATACGGTATACCGATCATGATTTTATAGGCCAAAACAAATTGTTTATTTTGAAAGCCAATCACTTACGTTTTATGGGTTTCAATAAATTTAAAAGAAAAATGGTAGAAAGGATAAGAAAATGTTTACTTTGATGTTGAACAGTCGGCGCTGAAAACGAAAATGTTAATTTTTTTAATTTAACATTTCATTGCAAAAAAAAGAAAACAGAAAAAAACATATTGCAGATGATGAGGGCTTACTGATAAATGCTATGTCTGATTACAATTTACATGTGTGCTCTACACATTTTTGAGAGAAACAAATCATTTGCTTTTATTCGTTTATCCAGTCATAATGACCGTGACTCCGTTTCCTAAATCAACGCACTCTAAAATAAGAGGCCAAATGACCGTTAAAAAAATCTGTTCATGTGCCTGTTATCGGACTGCGTTGCCTAAATACACAACTGAATAAAAACAAAATTCAAATTGAATTTAGTAATCTACAGGTGACAAATCGGTACAATTTCAGTATTTCAAGTATCCTAACGTATATTCCAACGGTATTTGTAAAGGTCCAGATTTTTATCCTACTTTTCGGTTTGTCATCCCCAATCAGAATTATAGATTGAATTATAGTTTTGAAAGTTGATTATAATAGGGGTAAACCATCAGGCAATTTCGTGAACTTTTGATATTTCCCTCATATATTTTATGTCTACGAAATCGCCTTACTCACGAACTTTACGAGCCATAATGGTTTACCCCCGTTATATTCATGCTGGTAAATCGAACTAATGAACACGAAATTAGACGATATAAAATCGAAAGAATCAATGAAGATGCGGGAACGGGCAATAAAAATGTGTTGGTAAAATAAAATTTGGTTTAGGTAACATTAGTTATTTCAAAAGCAGTACTACGAGACGACATTCTTCTTATTTAGATTTTAAAGTTTAAAATTTAAAAGAAAAGAAAATTTGAAAGAATCATAAGGTTTTGTGACTGGTTTTTGACTAAGTCATTCTTTAGAACGGCTTTTCACCGTGACACTATGATGGCATATTTTTTTGCCAAATGAAGAAAAATGTAGGTCAAATTTATCTACTGCACTTTTCTTCATTTGGCAAAAAATGTACCATCATAGCTTCACAGTGATATTTCGATTTTTGGAATATTCTGACCGAAATAGGTCACTACGCCTTACGATTCTTCAATTCAAATAAGTAATAAAGTAGGCATCGAAATTTTGTAGAATTCATTTACAGTCAAATTCAGATAGTTTTCAACTTACTAAGTTTCATGCAAATAAGATATTTGTCATGTCACTGTCAAGTTCATTGTGACTGCTTGGTCCGTTGATTTCCAATTCTATTGTATTTATACGTTTTTATCACATTTTCCCGCATCTTCTAACTGCAAAGATGCAGTTGTGTCATAAATGTTTTATTTAGTTGTGCCAAATGATCAGTGTAACAGCTGACGTACCGTAATTCACTTTATTAAATTCAAATTAGAACGTAGCCATTTCATATTAATGTTAGCACCAAACAATTTTTTTTGCTTAAAATTATGTGTAACGGCAACCTGGCCGTACCGAGACTCAAATGTTTCTGATTATATTGCCTTCTTACCACCTTCCAAATTTTTATTATTTTTTTTTCTTCTTTTTATTGCACTTAATAAATCTCTCCCCATTCAACGATCAAAAGGCTTTGATTGTGAGGCAGTAAAAGAAATGTTACGATTGTAATTAATTTAATTTGATATTTAAAAAAAAAAAACAAATTTCCGAAGCAACAAACTGATTTTAAATGTTATGTAAAAAAATACAATAAAATGATTGATAAATGTTTAAGATTTTTATAGAATTATAAAAAGACATCGCTATTTATAAGTACCACTCAAAAAAAATAAGATTTTACCAACAAATTTTATGGATGAATAAACGATGCATGTGAAATGGAATTGAATATTTTCTTTTCGTTTGGTATTTTCATAACTGTACGCCTCATGAATTTCCTTGGATATCTTCGACTATTTTTTTTTATTTTTTGCTTGATGGGTTGTTGCATAATTTGCATTTTATTAATAATTTCTTGTCTTACTTTTTTTTTAACTTTAAATTTTTGTTATTACGATTTTGTGTTATCATTTGGAATTTATTATCCCATTTACATAAACAAATACACAGACAAAAATTTCTTCTCGATTTTCCTTTTTCCTTTATTTCTTATTTTTTTCTCATTGATTTTTTTGCGATAACAGAATTTCTTTTTTTATATTAATTTTACATAATTCATTTATTTACGATTATTATTTTCGTTTTGGTAATCTGAAGGGCCCGCCTGGTCTTGATGGAATGAAGGTAAACAACTAAACGGACAAAATCAAATTTTCTTTGACGAAAAGTCGTTTTAATGTTAGTATTAAATGTTTCAAGGGAGCACAAGGTGAAACCGGATCGAAGGGCGAACGAGGAGATCCAGGATTGCCGGTAAGATTTTTGTTTTGTTTTTTTGGTAAGGGTGTGCTATTAGTCGTTAATAGGAAATACGAATCTGTCCCACTAATTTACTTTTTAGGAAGATTTTTTGTTGTTGTCTTTTATGTATATAATAATAAAAGTAATCCGGATAAAGACGTGGCTATATGGATATTTTGACCACGGGACTCATTTTTGCTTTTTGAAAGTGTTGATGGTTTCTATCATTTCTCTTCATTTCGTCTTGGCTTTTATTTCTTTTTTAAGTTTCAAAAGCGTTAATCGCTTAAGCTTTTTCTTACTACTGTTTTGCACACGTAAAAATCCCAATTTCATATCGAAGCTGTTCTTCTTCGTTTCTCTCTGATTTCTCTCATTTGCCATTTAAAATATCATACAAAATGAGGAAAAGAAACGGAGAGTAACAGCCATAACAGGTTAGATACGAAAGTGGGATTTTTTACGTGGGCAAAGCAGTTTGTTTTGTTTTAAAAATGAACGTAAGAAAAGATCTCGGTGCTTCCGCGCATCATCTAATTAGACATTCAAAGCAGCATTACCAATAATAATAATGATATTAGATCAACCAATTTGTCGGTTTTTTCATTGTTTTACAAATTCTGTTGTGTAAAATAAAAGCTCCAAAAACAAGGTGCATCGAATAGAATCGTCCTGTTGATTTTTCCCAGGTTGTTAAGACTTGGAATTCTAGTGCTAGACACAGACCTTATTGCGTCTAACTATAACTTTCAATAACCAAGTTTTTTCACACCTCTTATTTACCTTTCAAATCAAAAATAATTACGAAAATCTGTTGACACAACGATCAGATTTTCGTTGTACTTTGTACATAGCCACAAATGTGACCCTTTCAAGCGAGAATTGTTTATTCACATCGACATTAAACATATCTATCACGAAGCTTAACACTTAAAATTACCGCTTTCATTTATGCGCTTGTCATGGCGTGAAACCTGTAGGGAACGGATGGTATTCCGGGTCAAGAGGGTCCTCGAGGAGAAAAAGGTGGTAAAGGTGATGCCGGACCAATTGGCAAACGTGGTAGAAAAGGTGATAGGGGCGACAAAGGTGAACAAGGTGAAGAAAAATGGTTACAGAAAACATAAAAAAAACATTTTTATTGAAAAAAATTCAAATTTTAAACCAAGGCGTACCAGGATTGGACGCACCTTGTCCATTAGGCTCTGATGGTTTACCACTGCCAGGTTGCGGTTGGCGACCACCGAAGGTATCTACATCATTTATGCAAAAAGAAAAGTGCTTGCCATAACTAGATATAAATGTAATCGATTCATATTCGTATGAAATTACGATAAACGATAAATAAACTTTTCGTGTGAATCGATCGCATTCGTATGTCATTCCAATGCTTATCATTTTATTTCACTTAATCTTTGTGTTACTAACTCTCGTGTATTGTATTAATGAAACGCACTAATATACAACTATAGGAGCACACAATTCCATCTGTTCCACACAAAGATTATCTGCCGGACAGATTATCTCCAGATATAACTGGTCCAGATGCAGACGGAGGCGAATACGATCAGGAAGAAGAGGATCAGGGTCCAGATGATGAATACGATGATTATCAGGATAATTTACATCAAATGGATTAACTTAACAATGCGAAATTTTAACGAATCAGTAAAAAGCTTTTAAAGATGGTGCGCGTAAATTTTTATTTTTTGTTTGTTTTTATTGTCCTTAAAGAGCTTTTTGGTTTAACCGCTTGAAAAACCGTTTTTAACCATTTTGAATGAATGCACACATTGTACATTCACTGTGAAGAGCAAACTTTGTGATTTGTGTCACGTTTTTTTTAGAATCTTTAACTAAATGAAATGAATTTCATGAGAAAACTGCCGATAAAAATGATAGAAATTCGTTATTACAGGAAAGTATCAAGAATTGGCTGATGGAAATACAGGAGAATGACATTCATTGATAGCTAGTTTATAAATCGAAGACATTCAAAGTTTCCCCGAAAGCATTTGTGTTTTCTTTGGGCCAACTTTGAATTACAAAACGAAACACAGCAGACTGTTATAATTAAGCCAACACAACTCTAATGAAAATATTTTTTATTTTAATCGTTTTAATTAACGAGATTGCACAATATAATGTCAAGATATCGATCGTGTTGATTTTTCTTTTCTGTTCAATAAGCCATATACAGACAACAGGGAGCAAACTCATTTTCTTTACAGACTAACATCGAAATTAAATTTGGTTCTGCTAAAACAGGCTCCGGTTGGAGGAGAAATCCTCCAATTCTAGTATGAAATAACTCGGGATTAAAATGAAGCTTCATGTTTTCGTGTGATTTTTACCCTCTGCTTCGCCTCGGATCAAAGAAAAATGTCAAACTAAAAATAGACTTTTCAATATTTTGTCTTAAAATTACTATTTGATTTACACCGAAAGTATCGAAAATTCTATTTCCCGCCTCCCGCTTCTTAAAATATTTGCCACACTTTGCTGAGTTAGTCTCGGGGTGCATTATCATCTTGCCTGTCATTTAGCAAATGTTTGTTTCAAATTCACCTCTGTTATATAGCTACAAATAATTCCAATCAAACAAGGTTTTAACGATCAGAGAAATCATAATCACAATGTTGCAATAATTTAAGAATCTGTCATTGTACACGGAAAATTCGGCAAATTCGACATTTGTTGTGTGCTGCATATATTTGCTGCAGACTGAATAATGTTCCCGTGTGTTGTATTACAATAAACATGTAATATGAATATTTTCAAAATATAGTTCCGGCAACAATATTATTCAGCTCGTAGGAATATTGTGAGGTTCCCAGGTATATATTTGCTGTGTGCTGAATTATATCTTCAAATTAGTTGTGGGATGTATTACTTAACTTTACCTGCATGCCGAATATTGTTTAAATGGTACTATCGAACTATACCTGCATGCTGAATATTGACTAAATGAATAAAGTCGTCTGTATTTAGAATGGACTATGCAACAATAAATTTATTGTTTTAATGAAATAAAAGGAAGATCTCAAGAACATACGCATAAAGATGATTATCAAATCTAATTTTATTCCTTCATTTAAAGTTATTTCTATTTTTACCGAATTAATATGCAATGATAATGTTACATTTATGTATTTCAATAGAAATTTTGACGAACGAACTTTTAAATCCATTTTCGGTGTTAAAGGCTTTTGAAATGTTAACAGAAATAGTTGGTGGTATTCAGCAATAAATGATGGAATTTGTTTATGTACTGTCCGTTTGACAAGAGGATCGCCACGGTTCAGCAGGGGGTTTTGAACATTTGTTTTTTACACGTTGGCACACATGCTCTTGTCAGATTCAAGATTCTTTTTACGAAGGTTACGCTGATTATACTTTGTGATAAAGGCCAATACCTTGCAAATATGTCACATCTTGGACAGAATTTGACACTGCAATATCTGCAACACGAAAAAACTAAATGTTCGAAACCCCCTGAAACCCCGTGCTTCCACCTACGTAATATACACAAACTAGGTGAGCCAATCTTAATTTATTAATTCGCGTAATAGATGCTCACTATTAATGTGAACAGTTTTTTTGTAGAACGATTGAAAAAACCTCTAATTCAGAACCAGGCTCAGAATTAAAATAATAATATCCGATGACATTGCTTAGTGGGGAGAAGTACTACATTTCATAGAAAATAAATTCAATTAAATGTTGTTGCATAACCCATTCTAAATACGGACGACTTTATTCATTTAGTCAATATTCAGCATGCAGGTATAAATATGCCTGTGTGCTGCATAAAGCAAAGTAACAACGGTTCGAAATAAGACTGCCACTATATGCAAGCAGTATAGCAGCAGTGGTAAAGTCGTTGGCAGTCAGAAACTGAGGTTAAGCATCGATGGTCGCGGTCAGTACTTGGGTGGGTGACCGGAAAAAACGTAAGCAAAAAAAAAATCTGTTAGCAATTTAATATGATGAATTTAAATATAAATCTACGGCTAATAACAAATAATAATAATAAAATTGAAAATAAAAAAAAATAATTTTTTGAAAAAGTTTTTTTGTTTTTTTTTTGCTAACGCAAATAAAATTGATAAAGTTAATTAAATCAATTTCTTCTATTAAACGATAAATTAGGATGTTTATTGAATTGAAAAAAATGGCGTCATTTTATATTATAAAACAGGCATACAGCTAAGACCTGCACGCTGAAAAAAAATATCCAGCACACAACAACAATATTCATTAGGCGGGCATTGTATGATCCTCAGATCAATATGCAGCACACAACTAATGTTCTATAATCGTGAAGCTGTTCCCGATTTCTTCGTCTGGGGTGCATATATGAGTTTTCCGTGTAGCAATTAATTTTTGTTTATGCTCGATGTTCAAACAATATTATCAACACGATGAAATATCATATTCAGGGACTATTTTTCTGAAGACATTTTCACATATTTTCCAACATTTTTCCAAATTTTCCAGAAAACATTATTTGTGAAAATTAAGAGAAATGTGAGAAAATCTCTGAAAATCTAGGAAAATGTGGGACAATTTAGAAATATGTAAAAATGTCTACCCTAAAATAGTCCCTTATCATAACAGTTAATACAATGTCTGTATCAACGAGAACTAAATATGACATAAATAATCAACTGACAGCCATAAAGTTGTTTAGACGTATACCGTAAAGTCAACCACTTAAATATCATTAGATTTTATCAAAGAGAGTTCACATTACGATCATTTTTAATAAGCATTCTATGGAATGACGATTTGTTTAAACCCCAAAAAAATGATAACAGGTGGATGTAATAACTAAAGTAAAATTAATTTATTAAATAAGCCCGATGCGGGGAGCCACTTGTTATCATTTCTCTGGAATAAATTATTCAACAAAACAAAAATGTAAATCATTTCATTAGGAGTTCGTTCATGGAAAAAAATAATTAGTAACAGAACTTTATAACTTCAAACAGTTAAGCTTAAGGATTACCATCATCAACCTATTATGTGTAAATATAAGTAAAACTTTTGTAAATAGAAATAAAAAATCATTTAAGACCTCAGATTACGATTAAGTTTAACAGAATAAACTAGTTCATTGCCCATTCTAATTGTATGTGTGTCTGTGGTTTGTGTAGAGTAAGGACATTGAGTTGAGAAATAATAGTTAATAACAGAAATTAAAACAAAAATTTAACCATAAATTTAGCCTGGTAATCATTTAAGAAAGTTTTTTTTTGTATTTAATTCAATTAAACTTTACAGAATTTTTCGTTTGAAAAATAATAATAACAAAACGAACCTTGACTTTATAACCGAAGTTATTTTTGAATGAATTTTAATTTAAATTTTAAAGATTTTGTAAAATAAATTTACATTTTATAAATTAAGTTGAGTTTTTCTTTCCAATCTGTCTCAGACGTAATATCAACGCACTTCAAGCATGAGTGGTACTCTGAATAGGGTACTGTAACCTGACAGTGTATTATATAACTGTAAAACACTGTAAAAAAAACTATTTGATACAATATAGTACTCTGCGTTGGTAATATACATAAGTAACAGGAACGAGACCATTTCTAGGAAGGTAAGAATCACATGAAAGGTACTTCTAAGTCTCGACTGAGTACCTTCAACTCTCGTTTTATAATAGTTGCTTATGCCACCGAGTGTCTAAAAAAGCCAGGGAATTAAACGCGTACGAAGCACTAAGGTTCTATACGTTTGCTTTATTTGATGTGTATTGTAAGTAGTGCTAACTAAGTACGAATTCAGGGAAAAGAAGTTTATAGAATGCGGTTCATCGTGAGGTAGGCTCCTTGTAGATTTTCATGATTTTTTGTTTTGTTTTAAAAGTATTGAAGACCACATAGCGCTAAGAACAATTTGGAACCACTTTTTGCATTAAAAAAAATAAACAAAAATGGTTTTTCTCGTACCATTTTCAACACATTGGAAGGTCAATGAATCTGCAACCCAGTGAAACTTTACGTCGAGTCTATATTCGTTTGAAAGCTCTTGAAATTCTCTTTAAAATGAGCTACGACACGACTATTTTGCTTCCCAGTCACAGATTTTGGAAAGCTTTAACTCCAAAAAATTTCTGGAAAAGTCATGGTCGGGAGCACTTTTTGTAATTTTTCATCGGTGAGTCGATTTTTTTTTTAATTTTAAAGTATGCCAAATTGAAGCCACAGTCTCTACGAGTAGTTATCATATACACTTAACAAATTTGTTTCAACACAAGCGGCAGAACTTCTCTCACTATGGCTCTGTGACCAAAAGGTCGGTAAACCTCTTTAGTAAATCAGTAAAAGATAAAAAAAATCGAATTTCCTTCACGCTTTGTCGATTTTGGGAATATAAAGCAAAGGCTGTTCGTTCCAAGCGAATTCATCCTTCAACGAAATGTAATGAGAAGGCGTTTTGTCTGTTCCTTAGGAATTCATCCTTCAACGAAATGTAATGAGAAGGCGTTTTGTTTGTTCCTAGGGAATTCATCCTTCAACGAAATGTAATGAGAAGGAGTTTTTTCCGTTCCTAGGGAATTCATCCTTTTACGAAATGTAACGAGAATGCGTTTTGTTCGTTCCTAGGGAATTCATCCTTCAACGAAATGTAATGAGAAGGAGTTTTTTCCGTTCCTAGGGAATTCATCCTTTTACGAAATGTAACGATAAGGCGTTTTGTTCTTTCCTAGGGAATTCATCCTTCTACGAAATGTAATGAGAGGCCTTCTGTTCGTTCGACGAAAAAAATGACAAAAGTGAAGAAACAACAAAAAAAATTAAATTAATTTATCGGTCGTTTATCAGCCGTTTCATTTAAAATGCCGTAAACATTACCATATTTTATTCACGAGTGAAGGCTTTGTAAATTTAGTAAGTACCGGGGGACTTCACCCAGAAAAAAAATCAGACAATACTCCGGGTATGTGTAAAATTCGTCGGAAAGGTGGAATATACTTCATTGACGTATATGATACATGGACAATGTTTTCTATACGTGGGACACGGTGAAAACATAGTTGCGTATTTCAATTGTCAGATTTGAATATTCTCGTGTTACGTATTGTGATGATGTACGTGGAATGAGAATAACTTACGAGTGGGATGGAGATTTAACGCACATAACGTATGTTAAACGTATATAGTGGATGTTGGTCCTAAACGTTGAATTTGGATCATATTTATATTTCTTAACACGAAGAAAATGTAAATTAGAAAAATACTCGTCAAAATACTTTCATTTTTTATGAAGTAGTTTTTGTGTGCATTACGTTATAACATACTCTGCGTAACTTATACGCCACACACGTTTTCGCTTTCAAAGTACGGTTCAACAATAAGAAATGTCAACCAACAATACTATACTGCAACATTAGAAAGATCGTTGGCTCATGACCGTAAGGTCCCCGGTTCAATTCCCGAAGAAGTCAATTTTTAATTTGAAGCATTTGTTACCAATAACTGCTAAAATGTATAATAACTACTGTAAGCTGTTAATATGGTGTATATCGTAGGTGAATTCAATAAAATTCATATTTTTAAATCTCTGTCAAAGCCAAATACGTCTTGGACGTATTATATTCGAGCCCGCTGTACCACACTTTTTAAATCAAATCCACGCCGTAAGTGCGGTCGAAATTCAAAATGGAAAGTGCGGAGGTCTTTCTAATGTAGCGTCATTTTCATACAATGAAGCGTTGAAATGTATTTTTCGGTTCACTTTTTCATCGAATCGTTCACTTAAAATTCAAATTTTAGGCACACTTACGGCGTGAATGTAGGCATTTGTATCAGTGATGCTTCGGAAGTTCAACAATGAAATCGATCAAAAATATATTTAAAAAATGGTCAGTCAAGGGACCTGACCCGCCCAAAAGGTGGGACCTAGTTAAATGGAATTGACAAGAATTAAAAGGAATTGTAAGAAATTGACAGTTAGTATCTATAGAAATTGAAAGGGAATAACGGATTGAAGTTTTGACCAATTCGACGCAGAACGTTATTCTAAGCAAAAAATTGTTCTACGGTATGCCTCTAAAATGCACAGATTTTTTTTATAAAATTAATTTTGTTTACCCTAAATCGACCCAATTTTGTCAGCCGCCTAAAATGTGCCGGAGGCCGTTTCCAGTCTCGATGCAGCAAGAACTACATGGGTATCGACAATTCTAATCAAAAGAATTTCTAAAAACAGTGTAAAATCAAAAATATAGGGCCGTCAATTTGTCATTTTTTTACTGTACGTTTCGAAGTTTAGACGAAACTATAAAAAGATCAGTGCATTTTAGCGACATTACCGTTGAACAATTTTTTGTTTAGAATAATGTTTTACGTCGATTAAAAATAACTTGTCAAAACTTCAGTCACCCATTGAAAGAAATTGAAATGAATTGAAAGGAAGTAGAGTGAATCCGGCAATTAGATTAACTGATCCGGTAATTGAGGTAATTAAATGGAATTGACAGGAATTAAAAGGAATTGACAGGAATTAATGAAAGAAATTGACAGGAAGTACCTATAGAAATTGAAAGAGAATTGAAAGAAATTGAAAGGAATTGCAAGGAAATAGGGCGAATCCGGCAGTTAGACGAGTTGCTTCGGTAATTGAGGTAATTAAACGGAATTGAAAGGAATTAGAAATTGATTTGCCACTTTTGTAACCAGTGGCTTACCCCTCACATATAGTTCTTGGACATATATATAGTCGTTAGCGCATGTGTTTGGATACGATTTGAAAAAAAAATGGGTCCGCTCCAAGGCCATATGAATTGTCAATTGTCATAGAGACATAATCTCGTCAATATTTAGATGAAAACCTATCACTGTGGATGAAATCATGTTCGTTCGGCCAGTGGAAATTCGTGTTTACAGTACTTGGAACAAACCTATTTGAAACGGAGCATGTGGACAAGGTTCTGAAGAACAGGTTAAGACGCTCGCGAACGCGGAAGGCATCAAATTTGTTAAACGCTCTCATTACATATTGTGTGAAAATTCCAAGGTTCTGAAAGAACAGGTTAAGACACTTACGAAGGCGGGTGAAACAACAAACTACCGAACTATCTTACCGCTCATATTTAAAAATATCGAATTTTCTTCGCGTTTACAATGACACGAGTGAATAATGCGTGACCAACTTCAGTGTTGTTTATTTGCGTTGATATTTTTGTTTGGTTATTGCTTGATTGCTCTTGTAACAGAAATTTTTTATTAAAGATCACTTAGAATGAGCATCAGTACCAGTGAACCTTTTTGTAATTCAATCCCAGAAGCTGTGTGTAATGAGTGATTCTGATGATACTGATGTCCTTTTGTTAATACCACCTGATTTCTTCCTGGCCGACACAGGAAGCTCTAGTGAGGGAGTGAGTGCCATTGAGAATAGCTCCAAAACGAAAACGGTAACTGAACTAGTCAGTCCTTGTTGCCGGAAGTCTACAAGTAAACTTGAACCTTGCAAACGGTACAGTAATCAGTGCACAATCGATCACCCCTTCAATTTTGGAAACAAACAGTCGCGGGAGAACAGCTTCGACACATCACAAATGTATCACTCAACGCCAAAGATAGATCGATTTTCATCAGCCGATTATGGTAAGCCGAAAGACGACTTTATCAAAGAAATCGACACTCACTTGCAAAATACGAATGGAACCGCCTCCGGTACTAACGGTGATGTTAAACGACTGGCTGTAGAAGCAATCAAAAAACACAACTCGCTGCTGGAGAGTCGGAAAGTTGATTACACGGAAAGTGATCGAAATTTTGGCTATGCGAGTGGTGGAGCCGATCCGTATAATAAGTTTAGTAGATTGTCCGACTGGAGGAACGATGTCAATCGCAGTTCGGAAATGAAGAAATGTCTGGGAGGTAATGATACCTTGTTGAGTCTTAATGAAATTTGGGATGCATCGGGTAAAACAGAGAGTGCCACAGTTCACGAGGAGAGGACGAGACGAGAGGTATGTGGTGATTTAACAGTTCGCTTGAATTGATGTAACACTTTGTGCGGTTTCAGCACTGCGAAAAAACGATACAAATTTTACAGTCCAAATTGACGGAATATCAACAGAAAATTGCTGTTGCCATTAAAGTGGATAGGACCAAAGATGAAGCACTAAAGCGACTGTCCGAAACGAACTCAAGGTATGTGTTGTCACGTAAACTGAACGACTCCGTGATCACCCGTTTCTAATTCAGTCTTCTAGCCAAAAACAATCATCTCGAATTGAAACTGACCAACATCGAAATCAAGCTGAACGACAAAGACTCGGAAACGATAAATTTGCGCGAAAAGATCAATTACTTGGAACAGGAAATGACGCAGTACATTGAAGTAGCAAAACGGTATCAGGACAACTGTGAAAAACTTGAAGCCAAAATTGACGCACTATCACGATCGGGAGACGAGGTACGAGACATTCATCGTAATCAGCTCCACGATCTGGAGATTCGTCTATCGAATGCAAAGAAAAATGAAGACTTACTGCGTGAAGACAATCGAAAGTTACAGGATGACTTTGCTAAGGTAAATTGGGTGTACATTTATGACCAATTTGCGTGTGGTGCTGATGGCGAAATATTTTCAGGCTGTGGAGTCGCTGAAAGTGAACGATACAGCCGAAAATCAGATTGACAATCTACGGCAGCAATTAGATATTGAAAGTAGCCGGGCTGAGTCTCTGGAGAAGCAGAAGAAGTCAATGCAGGAAACAATAGCTTCTTTAGCGGAGAGAGAGGTACGGTCATTGTGGACGATGAATTTTCAGATTTTTTCTTTGTTATCCACCTGTTCCCGTGGGCATTCACATTGTTCACACGCTCAATTTCCCCCTTTTCGTTTCTTTATAGAAGAATTTGCTGAAAGAACTGGACGGCCAAAAAACGTCGCTGAAATCATTTTATCAAAATCAAATCGAGGACGTTGTGCAGCAGAAAGTCAAAGAGTTTCAGAAGCAATTAGATCTGGTCGAGGAATCATTCAAAATTGAATCGAAACAGAGAGAACGATTGATAGCCGAACGGGCTATCAAACAGATGGAGCTATTCAACCAAAAGTATAAACTTTGCTTAAAATGGCTATGTCTACTTCCCAGTCAGCTAACATTAATTCTATCCGTAGAAATGAAGAAGAAATTTCATTGATCAATCGGAAGCATTGCGAGGAAGTCGAAGTCTATCGAATACAATTGCAAAATGCATCAAAGACCATCAGCCATCTTCAAGCGAAGCGGTGAGAATTTACTTTTAAGATGCACAGTTTCAGACGTAAAATCTTCCAATTGAATTCACAGAGCCGACATAGCCGAACAGTTGCACGACATCATGGAGACACAATGGCAGCGTGCATTGGAAATGATTTCTACCGGCGATCCGGAAGACGATGCTGTGGATCGCCATCAATCGGCGAAAAAGAGTCACAATCAACGCGATGCAGTGGCATCGAGAAAAGCGGATGAAGTGCATGAAACGCCAGTGAATAATCGACAAAATAACAAATTTGCAGATGGTGCTCAGTGTGGTGACGATAAACTGCAGTCGTTCATTGATTTGGTAAGTTTGCGAATTTCTAATTTTGAAACTTGGCTTTGTGTGTTACAACTCGTCCTCTTAAGTCACTTGATTTGGAGATGTTGTGAGTGGTCGTTGCTGATTCATTTTTTGGCAGGGGCCAAATGATGACCGATGATTCCTAGCTCTTTTACTTTCTAAGTCTCACAACTCATCATAGGTCGCAACTATCGACATCGAATAATAGTGGTAATTCTAGATAAGTCTTAACCTTCGGTAGAGTTGTTACACTCAATTAGCTTAAACTCAAGGAAATTGCTGGCATTGTGGGTTGTCAAGGGAAGTATTTAATCTACACTGATTTTATCGATTCAGGTCAAGTTAGGTTCGATTGTTGTAGAAATGTCGAGTTGTATGAGTGCAGTTCAGTTCAGTTCAGTTAAAATGTACAGGTCAGTTTCCCAGCCCACACACTTGGTTTACAAAAAGTGTCGTCTTATTTATCAAACTTTCATTTCGCAACCTCATTTGTTAACACCATTGACATCCCATTAAAGAGGCAGAAGAAGTTCAGACAAAGATGTCGGTTGTAGTAGTTGGTGATTCATTACACCTTCACTGCAGCTCAGATACAAAATTCTTGCCCTTAAGCCGTTGTAGGTTTCAGAAAAAAATGATAAATCCGTAATGCCCACCACTAGTAGCATATATTGCAGGTTTGTTGCGGCTCACACATCTTTAATGCAGAATGAACTGATCAGATCTTACCTTTGAAATTTGATGAGCTGTAGCGTAGTTGAATCACATTTTTGTATGACAAACATAGGGTGGATCGATTTTAAAATTTTAATTTCAATCTAAAAAGCATATATTGTTCAAGTTCCATAACCGCACATGTCGCCTGATCATTTTCCGAAAAAAGATTTTGGTTTTACATTTTAAGGGCTTCCGACTGCCGACCGAGCAATTTTCGGGTAAAGCATTTTTACGTGTAAACATGAATAGCGCTGAGACCATTTCATATAGATAACATAAAAATTTGAAAAAAATATTTTTTGTGAACGGCCGCTCAAAGTTACAGTTTTGTTTCCAACGAAAAATTGCTCAACTTTGAAGTGAAATCTGAACTGACGATGTAGCATGACATGACCTAGATCAAATTAATCGTTATTTAATCCATAATTTCATAAAGGATTCGAAACAAAAGAGTTTTTGAAAAACTTTTGGTAAATGTGCTTTCCATTAATGGGAAATCTAGTCAAGAATTTTTGACAATTTTGGGAAGCATATTTGTCGCGTTGAGTGAATGTTTTTTGATAAGCTCTTCTATCTAAATATAGATTTCAGTTTTTTTTTAGAGATATCATCATTTCTCTAATTCTCTCAATTGCCATTTGAAATAACATGCGAAATCAGAGAAAACAGAAAAACAATGAAAACGATGATGTCCCATAAAATCTCGAAAACTATATTTCTCCGACTGTACTCGAACCTAAAATTTAAGTCCCTTCTGAAAGTGAGAATTTTAAAGTTGTTATTGTCTGTACGCCATAATTAGAAGGAGGATGACAGATTCCACGCGATTCAAATACGAGATTACGAGAAATTCCAATCAAATATGTCTTTAATATTTCCAGCTCCTAAGAAAGTCACCGCGTGACACCGACCAACTAGAGGATATCCTAAATTTGCCGAGAAAAAATCAACGACGAGATGCATCGAACCGACCGCCATGGAAATAGTGTAAATGAAATTATCCGACAAGATTTAATTTTCATTTTTTTACGTTTATTTATTTCATAATTATACATATAAGTAATGATATTCAATAATTTACAGTGAAGTTCGTTCGTATAATGACATATAAATGATAGCCGAACAATTCGATCAATTTTCGGTGTTGTTCAATTTGGCGGAAATGTTTTTTTTTTGTCCATTTTCTAACCAATAGAAAAATGTATTGCTCCATTTGATGCCGCTGAAAATTGATCGATTTGTGGTGTTGGTTTCGCCGAACAGCCAGACAATATTAAAATTTAAGAGAAAAAAAAATATTTTGTTGTGTAGGCAACTCCCGAAAGAATTAGGAAAAACGAGAGAAAAAAAAAAAATTTTAATGGAATGGTATGGGTTTGGTTGGACTTTGTCACATCAATTAGTTTATTTGTGTCAGACAGAAAAATGTTTTCCATTTTATAGTAACAATGTTCCCAAGGTTTTCATTAACCCTTAACTAAAATAGACAATCCTTAACGCAACAGAATTTTGTGTCTACCTTTTCGGATTGAATATTAAGCCGAAAAGAGGGCCCAAAAATCAATTTTGCTGTTTTGTGTTTCTATAATTTCTTTATGAATGTAACGAGTGCTTTCACCTATTTTTAAAAATAAAAATTGTTTTTTTACTACATCACGACTGACTTCAATTTTATTCAACGTTTCTCTTCCATCATTCAACGAAAATGGATAACCGAAGAAGATAAACAAACCGGACCGGAATAACTATACAGGAAATGGGGACGAGATCTGTAAAAACAGAGAGGAAGTAGAATACTGATTGTATTAGATCAGAAAAAAGCCGGAAAAATCGTACGTTTGTATCACATCCCATGTGGATTGAATAACATCAATTGGAATGTATTCGTTGCAAATGTTTATTTTGTCCGCTCTGTACTTGGAGTTGGGAACGAAATTTCAACTGCACCATTTCCTAGCAATATACCGATCCCGTTTTTACAGATAACGCCAATGAAATTTGTGACGCAATTCGCTTCAACTGTCCAATCATACCACCCAACGGTGTTATACGACTTTAATACTACCACTTGGGCGTATGTCTATTAAACTCATTTAAACCCTTATAAGGCAGTGAGGTTGTATGAGTTGGCCAGCTGAAGAACAGCTGAAGCAAATTGCATCACAGATTTGGTTGGATTTAACTGTTTATTCACCAGATCTCCAGATTTCTGACACTAACGATTCTGTCTACAGCAAAGCCTGTAGACTTATCTTAGCTGTTGGTTCTTGTTTATTCTAGGGGCGACTACTTGGTCTGTGCGAGACACTAAAATGTTTTCAGTCGGGCTTTTTATTGACAATAGTCTACTGTGGACTGTAACAGTGTGCATGTTTTATAGAGCATTCGCATTAAAACTAATGAACGTAAAACTGTTCCATAGGCAACGAAACTCAGCTGAATCAATAGACTTTTCGGTTCGAGACTATTTTTGGGAAACCGTCTTTCCATTTTTTACTGATTTTTCCTAGATTTTTCCACTTTTCCTCAATTTTTTTTTTTGTGGAAAATTATAGAAAAAGTGCAGTTTGTAAACCAAAGGCTTATGTAGAATCAGCAACAGCTGAACTTCACCAGCTGATCAAAAAACACAGTCTACTTGTGTAATATACAATCAAAACACATTCTAAACAACGACGACCTGAACGTGTGTATGTAGCTTGCTTTTGAATTGTTTTCGCTATAAAGGTATTGTCTTTGTCGACCAACTGGATCAGCTGTTGCTGATTTTGCATAAGTCTTTGGTTTAAAAACTATAGAAAAATTTTGGAAAAGAAAAATTGGGAAAATGCCAAGAAACACCCCTTCGAATGCTATGAATTTAGTAACAATTTTCAGTGCAAAATGTCGAACAAATCTTCGAATGATTTCGAATGATCAGTCTCCGTTTTCCAGTTGATAACGAGAACGTAGAATTAATGAAATTCCCCGAGGAAATGTTTCCCCGTTGAACTACGTCGATTGATAGGATTTAACGGTTCTCGCAACAGTGACTGTTTTAGAACGCATTCACTGGCAGATCACCGGAATTAAAGGATATCATTTTTGGTAAGGTTACTTATAAGGTTCCATTGAAAAAGCGAACATGACAAAAATTTTATTTTGGAATTAAAGTTTTGTATTTTAAATGAGAAATAATTTAAATTAACTTGACGCGCTATGAGATTCTAATTCATGTGATTTTACAATTCAATTTAAAACGAACAAAAATAAAGTCTTTGGATGTTATTGATACAGTAAATTATTTTCCGTTTAATGATAAAGCGGTTCGAGAAACAGGAAACAATTGCGCAAATTTATCAACTAAATTTTTTTGTTTGTTTTGTTTTCATTCAATAAACACTAGAACTACTCAACGTTCAAAATAATACTCAATTTTACTTGCTCTCTTTCTCTTTCAATATCTTATTTAAAAAGCAGAAAAAACCGAAACGAAAAAAGATATCTGGCAGCGATCGTTTGTTTTATCAGAAATTTATTTAATTCTAAAAACGAAATTCTTTTGTAATTTGTTTTGTTTTCATTTTTCGTTTTTTTGTGTAAATGTTTTGTCTTTCTCTTTCATAAATAAATGTTTGTTTTTCCATCTTCTCGTTTTATTGAATGAGTAAATTTGTGTGTACATATTCGCAAATTGTAAACAAAAAATCCGCATTTGGTTTTCTTATAAATTTTTCTCTCTTCTTTTTATACAATTTCAAAATTCATAGTGTGTAATGCATCACCGAGGCGGCGCCGGGATGATTTTTATTTTTTACTTTTTAAATATATTTCTGTTTTTATATATTTATTACTTACCAACAATGATTTTGATTGATTTTGATCTACTCCAGTGTGTTCAGCATCAATAATTGTTTGAGTACTTTGGTCTGTGATGTTTCTCGAATTTCACCGGCCAAAAACATTTCATCCACCACCGTGTACACTTTGTAGAAATTAAACACCAGATCCAATTCGCACACATTGTGAAAGTATTCATTGAGCACTTCGACGAAATTATGTATCGCTTCCAAATAGCACAGATTGTTGTCATTGACATCAACGCAAATGCAAAAGTATAGACCAGCATAACGTCTGTAGACGATTTTGAAGTTACGGAACTGTAGAAAATAATACAAAAAAAATTCAATCACATCGATGTTGCCCACAGTTGGATTTATTTAAAAAAAAAATTACAAAAACGGAGTCGTTCAATTTGAACGACATTTGAACGGGGCTGGTAAAAATAATCAATTTTTGTTTTAATCAGCAACAATAAAATATGCTCCAAGTTATTGTGACTGATTAATCATCATCAACGACAACAACAACACTTCTTCTGTGCATTGCATAAACAATTGATTGTAGGTTTGTTTTTTGAACGAAGGAAGAAGTGATAAGAGAGAACCGATTGTTTTTTTTTTCGTTGGAAAAGTGGGTGGGCTCATTTAACGATTACAAAAGAAAGGGTGTCCGAATCACTTCCACCGTACTTACTTCAACGAAATTTGTATGTTTTGCATCGCGAACTGTAACAACAGCATGCACCTCTTCAATTAATTTCTGTTTTTCATCGTCATCAAAGTTCATGTACCATTTTGCCAGTCGAGTTTTTCCAGCACGATTTTGTATCAAAATAAACCTAATCTAAAGTGTAAAGCGTTACGGTTAGAATGGTGAATGGGGCTGGAAGCTGTTGATTTTTACCATTTTTATTCGTAATTTATATTCCTTCGATCGATCTAAAACCAGCAACTTCTATCACTCACAGAAAAGTTAATGACGTTTATCAACCTTCATACAATACCTATGTAGCGATCGCTCCCTGTACTGCCACTGTCATTATTATTTTTTGCGGTTGGTAGTTGTCCCAGTGAAAAAGAAACCAAGGTTCACCGTTGTCGAAGCACAAAAATTAAAATTATTTTTACTTTACATTACGGGTACAAACGCTTCGGTACAATTATTAGAACTAGTATTTCATCGAACTAGTATCGACGACTATAACTCAACATTCGACCAATGAGACTGGCTATGTGTTCGGTATTGCCGGTCTTGCTTTCAATCTCTCTATCCCAAATTCGACATGTTCATTTCGAACGTTTCGAACACAAAAATTATTTTGCTTGGGAAATGCGGTTGTCATAAAAAATAAAAACAAAAAAATGTGAATGTAAACATACCCAGAAAAAAGCCGGAAATTCTTCACAAAAATGAATCCAAAACAACAAAAGTGTCATGGAAAAGAAACGTTTGAACGGATGAATTTTTTGTATCAAGCTGGCACGTTGATGGCCGGTCAGAATGCCACGCTATCTTGTTACTATGGCCAGCTATGCAAATCTATTGCGAAGAAAGCTGTGTTACGGATGTAAGAAATTGTTTCGATTTATTGTGTATCAATTTCAGTTGCAGCCTGTCGATTATCAAATTTGATTGCCTGTCAGGGAACGAACGTATCAAATATATTTAATGAGTAGACTAAATGGGTGACCATTCATATCCATGGAAGGGTTGCCGTAAAACGGTTTCACTCCATCGAAAAAGGGTTTCCTTGCTACTGTTCAATAAAACTAGTGAGGTGCTGGTAAGGGCAGGAGATTCTTGGAAAATAAATTGTCAGGCTGATGTTAATCTAGCCAGAATCGTGTCGTAGAAATCGAAATTGAAAAGAAAAATTTGTTTAAAAACTGAAACCACGGAACGGGTCTTTCACTTAAGTACAAAGGGAAAAGTTGCGATTGATATTTTGTACAAAAGGAAAAAGATGGAAAACTCACGTTCCACATTACCGGCATGTTCCACATTTGCATCGCTTACCGAATTCCGGTCCATACCTCTGTCTCCATAACTTTTGTTGGAGTAATTTTGTTGTTTCCTCACCCAGAAGCACCAGAAGATATTTAAATTTGTTTGACCCGAGATTGTACCTCTGAGTTCAGTTATTTTTCGAGTAATGCAACGCAGGCTTCTAAAACATTTAGCGAAATAGTTCAGCTTTCAATTCAGATTTCGGATGTCGAAAATCGTTGAAAATGTGATTTGTTTGAACATCCGATAGAAGGACCGTCTTCAAAATTGAAATCGAATCGAACTTAGATCAAGGAACAATCATAAATTGCGACAACATTTTTCGATGATTTCTAGAGGCTCCTCCCGCCCGCTTTTTGTTTCGAATTTTTCAACATTTTGTTGGATTTTAAAATGTCATTTTTTGGCCAGGCTGAGCCAAGTTAAAAAAAAAACATCGGCCGGCATACCTCTTCTGAATCGAGATGATAATGCTCTTTTTCTTTGACGCTTCCAGGGAGCCGAATCTTCACCGCACAATATGCAAACGTTGTGGCAATATTATGAAACCATCCACGACAGCCGAATTGTCCATATGTGATAAAGATCCAAACATGTGCCTCATAGCGTGTAATGTCTGCGGTTCGGTACGACGATTTTCAATAAATTCCAAATACAATCTGTGGTTCGATGACCCGAAATCGGTGGCAGAGAAAATTCGATATGATGATGATGGCGGTGAGGGTGAAGCGGACAGATGATTTTTTTTTGTAACAGTTGTGATTTGATTGCAAGGAAGTTTCGACGACATGACGATATTATAAAGGGAGATTTGTTGAAACTTGATTGCAATAGTATTTTGAGCGGAAATAAAACGATGATTCTCAAATTTCATACTCAGAATTTTTAATTAGTTCCGATTTGGATAACAATATCATTTAACAGAAAGGAAAAAAAATAATTAGATTTAAACCGAGAGGTTTGGATCAAAATAAGGTCTCACTATTTGCAGAACCATGTAGAAACTCTACCTGACCTGAGGGGTGTGGTGGTAAATGTGTTTTTTTTACTTTTTTTTGTTTTAAAAGCAAGAAAAGATTGCACGGACTTTAATGCTTCAAAAACGTTCATCTAATCAACAACGGAAAAGTAAAGAAATTTTTAGACTTCCTTTCAGCAAGAAAGTGTTCGCATTGCAGTTGATATTCCTAAGGAATTTTTTTATTTTATGTAAAATCGTTCGTGGTAATGAGATTGATTATATTGCTTTGATCTCGTTTTCACCAAAAAATAATAAAATAATAATTTGTAAGCAATTTTGCTAGGTTTTCTCTTTTCTCTTTTTAAATAAATTTTCTGGTAAATCGAATTTGCCATTTCTCCCTCTCGTTCTCTCTTCTAACACAAATGACTTGTTCGATCGTCGTTTACTTAACATTCAAAACAGATTTAACAGCGGCTACCACATCCTTTGCTTGTGGCAATGCAGCGGCCTCCAATGATACGGCATATGGCATTGGAACATCGACACCTTGACAGAAACAAAAAAATAAAATAATTTCAAATCTCTTGACGGGCCAATTCACAGAGTCGAGATTAATTTACCAGTTACTCGATGCACGGGTGCGTCTAAATGGAAAAATGTTTCGTGTTCCATAATTCGGGCACATATTTCAGATCCAACACCTTGATTTGGAAAGAAAAAGAAAAATTTAAACCAAAAAAAGGTAAACTTTTCCGGTGACCGTTTCAGTAAGATTTGATTATAAAGAGTGGATAAGAAAAAACCTAAGTGCCCGGAAGTTCCAGAATTGCAATAGTTTTGAATGACAGAACCGTTTAACGGGAATTGGATTTTTAGTAGGCATGGGCGATAATGAAAATGATTATCGATAATTATCAATTATCGATAATCGATAATTATCGACTTTTTTTATCGAAAATTATCAAAAAAATATCGATAATAGATAATTATTGATATTTTGATAATTATCAAGATATCGATAATTCGATATATCGATATTTCGGTCCGAAAATCCGATATTTATCGATATATTCCGATATATCGGTATATTATCATGAATTTTCAGATAAATATCAAAATATCGATATTTTGATAATTATCGAATTTCGATATTTTGATAATTATCGAATTTCGATATTTTGATAATTATCGATAACGATATGATTAATCAATTATCGATAATTTCTTTCGATTGATATTATCGATAATTTTGAACGCCTCCCATCCCTAATTTTTAGACATTAAAACTACTGACACCCACTCCTTCGTTTTATTAACAGCCTCTGTTGTATTTTAAAGCAACTAGCTCAATGGTAAGTAAACTTACTCCCCGATCGAGGTCAACCGCAGTAAAAAAATCATTATTTCCAAACCAGAAATTTCAGGACATCTGCATTGTCAAAATCTGTCAAAATTGAAAATACTTTTTTAATAGGCCCCTGGTTCAAGGTCAAGAAAGTTTTCAAATTTTAATTTCGAAATAGTTGAAAAGTGATAAAATGTAGTGGGGCGTATGCATTACCGCAAGATTGACATCACGTACTATTCGAGCACGAGCTGGCCTGCACAGATTGACGTCAAACAAGTGAGTTAATGCGATTTCGAAAAATGTTAAAAATAATCGCAAACAAAAATATCTGACGACGTCATTGCTTCTTTTGACTTTGAATTAGAACGCAGTGAGTTTCGATTTTAAAGAACAGCTTTATTGCACGGTTGTTTGTACAGAACTGAATATGTTCAAGTATACGCAAAGTGCACATACTGCTGAGGGCATTTATACTTATACAAATGCAAATAGATTAGGGTTGGACAAAAACCAAAAAACTAAAAGTTCAACATTCCCCCGTTTTGTCGACCCTAATATCATAACAATTGCAATTTTGGTGGAACCGCTTAACCAAAAAATAATTCAAAAAAGTTTCGCAAAAAACAAAAAATTATACAGCTTAACGGGAACACCCGAAAAATTATTCGCACCGACAAATTCCCATCAAACTTCTGAATTTTTGAAATTTACTCCTCGGCAACGGTTTGGTAAATATATCAGCGATCTGATTGTTCGTATCGATGTACGACAGTGTGAAGAAACCATCATGAAACTTTTCACGTATAAAGTTGTACATGACATCGATATGCTTTGAGCGTTTGTGAAATTCCATGTTCTTGATGAGCCGAATGGCACTCTGATTGTCAACCAATAACAAAGGATTTTGAATTTTCGACCAAATATCGACCATTAACCGATCGATCCAAACCATTTCCTTCACAGCAAGTGAGGCAGAAACAAATTCTGCTTCGGTCGACGAGAGAGCAACACATTTTTGACGTTGTGAAGCCCATGATATGGCACTTGTACCCAACATGAATACATTACCACTAGTTGAACGTCTCGTCTCGGGGTCCATTGCATAGTCCGAATCGCTGTAACACAAAATTGTTTGCTTTTGATTCGTTTCGAAAATGATACCGTAATCGATGGTGCCCCTCAGATATTTTAGAATTCGTTTGACTGCATTGACATGAGTTTCTTTCGGATTGCTAAGAAATCTGCTGACTACACCAACCGCATACGAAATATCTGGACGCTCGACCTTTGAAAATTCCTCCAACGCTGTTCTGAATAAATCAACAGTTGCATGTGCAGCGAGCGCCGGTTTCAAATATGATCCATCCACAGCTTTAAACAATCCATTCGCCTTGAGCATTACTTTGACTTGAAACTTCCAGATGAACCATCCTTCAACTGAATCCAATTTTTCGATTCTTGCGTAATCAACGCTTTCTTTAGAGTCCGTCATATTCGATTGTTTCCGATTTCCGAATTACTTTGATAACAACCGCACAAGCCTCTGTATATTTATTGTCCGTTATCCACGCACTGTAACTTGACCAACAGTATCCGCGAGCTCCGATAACACTTCCGACAAAAAAAAACGATTTTGCAATAACTGGGCCTTATAACCTTTTGACTTTGAATTAGAACGCAGTGAGTTTCGATTTTAAAGAACAGCTTTATTGCACGGTTGTTTGTACAGAACTGAATATGTTCAAGTATACGCAAAGTGCACATACTGCTGAGGGCATTTATACTTATACAAATGCAAATAGATTAGGGTTGGACAAAAACCAAAAAACTAAAAGTTCAACAGCTTCCTTCTTTAATTTTTCATTGGTGAGTAATAGGGGTGACCAGAAAATGAAAGGGGTCGAGAAACTTGACATTTTTTCTGAGGAAATAGATAGGTTTTCTGGCCAGTATGTTTTTCGACATTTTTTTTTTTTGAAATTTTGGACATCCCTAACGAGTAATAAAACAACAACAAAAAACTGTTGAAGGCGCTTCGTTTGGCATATTCTATAGTAAATTGGACAAGTTGGCCCAAGTTAAACAGCCTCGAAATTAGATCGATAGGAATTCGAGAAAGAAAAATGGTAGAGGCAATTTTTACCGCTTTTCTATCATATTTTGGATTCAGATATCTTAGATAGAAATACATCCGATATACCACGACTAAACGCGTTGTATGATGATGTTTACAATCAACATCTAGTACGAGATAGTAGAACTATCGTTTGTCTATAGGTCTGTTGCAAGGTCGTTACAAATGTCAATTGATATCTATAGAGAAGCCCATACAACATCACATTGAAGTTTTAACGAAAGAATTTGTTTCAGTTGCGGGTATGTTTGGAGCACGTACAGTAATAGGTCTGTTCCAAGGCCATTAAAATTGTCAAATTTCAGCCATAAAGAGTCTCTATTAGAGACATAACCTCATCAATATTTATATGAAAACCGATCTCTGTCTCGTGTTCGTTCGGCCAGTGAAAATTCGTGTTTCCAGTGAACAAACCTATTCACTAGCGAATTTTCGACAGTTTTAACAAGGCTACCCATATTCATGGGTAGAGGAGAGAGATGGATGGTGAACTTCGGCAGTTACCACTTAACAAAAAACCAGCTCAGAATAGAAATACAGAGCGATATTGCCGCTCTCAACAATAGGAACAACCTTCAACATTGACCTCGCACAACTTGAATCTATAGATTTTGGCAATTCGTTAGTTCATTTTCCTCCAAATTTACTTTGCTTAAATGACTTCACTCCTAAGAACTATTTTTGTTCATTTACAATATTAGAGGTTGTCATGAGCACTTATTAACATCAGTCATTCCATATGCAATTTGCCCTTTACTTAGTAAACTCCTCAAGGACAAACAGTCTTCAAATTTCTTAACGGTTCACTATCCACATAATGATCAAAACTAACACAAAGGAAAACGTTTCCAACATTTCAATAACATTAAAACACTCACCGCTTTGAGGCCATCCGCCCTCTACCGTAACCAAATGATGCGTTTTTTGAACTGACTTGAATATTGTTTCTTCATCTAACGGACGTATCGACCTCAAATTGATCACTTCACATTCGATTCCGTTGCCGGCCAATTCAGTGGCAGCTTCCAAGGCCGTACCGACGAATTTCGAATGCGACACTACGGTTATATGCTTTCCGGGTCGTTGAATTTTCGCTTTTCCGATTGGAATTAAGAATTCTTTATCCAACACCTGATCGGACACAGGGAATGCGGTACCGTACACCATTTCATTTTCCAAAAAGACAACGGGATCCAAGTCACGGATGGCTGACTTAAGTAGACCTAAAATGGGACGGGCCATTCAGTTAATTCGATGTTTGGAAATCGTCCACAGAGCCAATTCGTACAAACCTTTAGCATCTTCACTATCGTACGGAGAAATAACCTTTAATCCCGGACAATGAGCATACCATGCAGCGAAACACTGTGAATGTTGAGCCGCTACACCAGCAGCAGCACCGTTTGGACCACGAAATACAATTGGTACATTCACTGTACCAGCTGACATGTAAAATGTTTTTGCAGCCGAATTGATTACCTAGCCGGCGAAAAAAAAAAAAAGTTGTTTTGGTCGAATGGCCGTGGTCACTAAAATCAGAATTGCATTACCTGATCAATGGCCTGCATCGAAAAGTTGAACGTCATAAATTCGCAAATGGGACGCAGACCGGCCATAGCAGCACCAACAGCAATGCCAGCAAATCCCATTTCAGTGATCGGAGTGTCGATAACCCGTTTGTCACCATATTTCTTCCACAGTCCTCTTGATACCTGTGGAAAACCGAATCAAACCTAAAGAAGCAGTTCAGGTGAGAACATTGGGTATCGGGACATGGAAATAATTCGGTAACTGAGTCATAACGTCCCGGTCCATATATTTTACTGGTGGTTTGTTCGGCGAAGATTTGTTCATGAAATCAAACCATTTGTAACCAAATTTTTGTCAAAAATATTTCCCAGTACCGATACTACCAGGACATCGCACTATTTCCATGCACGGATGGGTCTACCGATTTTTGATTTCAGTAAAATTTTCGCTTTGCTATTGTTGCTTAACGATTCGCAGGGTTTGTTTAAGACACAGGACCACGGGTGTACCACTTTACCATAAAAATTGTCGTAAAATACCATCGATGTTAGGCAATTGCCGAATACAATTAAAAGTTACTATAACAGAAAATCGTTGTTGCCGAAAACTATAACATTAACGAACTATATGAAAAAGGCAGCAGATTTTGGTTTTGATTTTGTCAAGTTGAATTTCAGTGTAGAACCTGGCTGTAAATTACCATTTGATCGATTACCAGCTGGTCCACGGAATAATTACTCGTTTTCTTTAATTAAATTAATAAAAATTTGATATTATTAAAAAAAAAAAACCTTGGAACGAGCCGAACAATTCGTATGATCTGGAATTTCCAATTGTATCACAGAAATCGGTTAAATTTGCATTTAAAATGTTTGTCGATTTATTTGACTGGATCTGCGTTGGGTAATCAAAATTCCAGATCATAAGAATTGTTCGGCTCGTTCCAAGTTTTTTTTTTACAATAAGAATCAGATTTTAATTAAATTAATTGGAGAACTAGACGCAAATGCGACTTTAATTCGCCACCCACCGGTTCAAAAAATATTTCGGTACATGTTGTGGTATTGTCGGTAATGAGCTGACATTCAGAAAATTAAAAAACGATTCGATGTTTTTGAACGACATTCAACAGGGCTGGTACAAAAATCAAAAATGTTCTAAGCAGCGACAATAAAAATTGTTCTAAGTTACACCCCTGTGCACAGGACTCAGGTTCAGTTTTAGTTGAGTTTACCGGAATGACCGGTTATAGACTGCAGTAGGGTCGTAGTTGGATGATTTTGCCCTATCTTGTCTAGAATTGCTTGCAAAGACCAATGTGTACGGAATAGAAATTCATTATATAACCAAATTAATTCAAAATAACTAACTCGTCCGACACAAAGTGATATAATGTCTGTATTGTGACATGCAAAATCTGATTGATTAATATTTCTAATAAGAAAATGCAAAATCTGCAGAATTTTTCGTTTTTACTTTTCTTATCAATCACGACCTGGTGTATTCAATATTGAATAAACGTAAGACGGTTACACATGCGTAAAATAAACAAAAAAAAAACACTTGCCAGTTATATGATTCGTGATGAATGAATGAATTAAATGCGCGAGTATGTAACCAAAAAAAAAACTTTTTTTTAGATTGACAAGAGATTCACTTTACTTTAATCGAAAGTTTACGTAATCGCAACGGGTGCAAGTGGAACAAAATAGAATTGGAAAACCTTGTTTTGAATTAAAAATGACATGTTATTACCTTGTAGGCACCATCGTATTGAGCTACCTCTTCGCCCAACAAAAATACGCGCTCATCCTTTTCCATTTCTTCGTCCATCGCTTGATTGAGTGCATCCCGCACGGTTAATTGTTGGGCAGCTAGGGACTTGGACGTGGAAAAACATCGTTTCGATAGTAAACGTGCCGTCGATAACATAATGTACGCCGTTATTCAGTAGAAAATATAATAAAAAAGAGGCGAGTACTTTGTCAACGGCGTCCGCGAAATGATATTGACAACGCAGAAAATCGACGACCACAATAAAAAGGAAAACTAAACTCGTAACTAGCGAATCTCAAGAAAATTTTGCAAATTTGACATAACCGAGAATGAAGGTCGATGAATGTTAACTCTGACTTGACAGCGCTCGGATGATTTCGTAAATTCGAACATACGACAACCGCAAAAACATTCAAAATATTTTCGAGTTCCATTTTTGATGATATCGTTCAAACGACCAAATTGTTTGACATTTTAAAGCAATTGGAAAATGCCTGAAAACAAGATAATTTTATGTCAAACTCGTGCTTCTATGTACGTGAAAGCCTCATATAATAATTTCAATCCAAACAAAGCTTGACAAGACAAGAATTATTAATAAATTTCTCCTAATAAGCAATGACGTACGTTCATTGCTAATAAGGGCTTTCCGCAATCGACATTCATTTCCAGTGGTTCTTCAGCTATCACGGGAAAATTAAATGTGTATCTAGGCAACCATTTTTTGTTTACTATTTCGAAATTAGTTATTTGAAAAACTTAGGACATTGTGAAAAAAATGTTTATAGAAATTTTGGACAATTTCGGACAATCACTCCTCCAAAGCTTTTCTCCTCACGCGAGCTTTCTCATCATTTTTATCAATAGTCATCGACTTTTCAATAAATGATACATTTTCAGGGACAGTTCTTATACTGATCAAAGAAGTTTCGCTCAGTCGAATTCTTCAAGGCTGTAAACTTTGGGGAGGTGAAGCAGACCCCAAAGTTTACAGCCTTGGAATTCTTACTTCATCGTCAACAAAATTCGCTCGCTCCGCTCGGGTACTTACAAACTTACACTAATCTTTACTTGAAAGTGTATCGATCGGGAATCTGTAAAGTACATTCGTCAGATCGAGTATCTTTACTGCCTTACTTTTAGTTATCGTAAGTTGCCAAGGGAAACATTTTCTAAATAAACCCTTGAATAAAGCTCCACTTCCTGCGGATATGCGATAAACTTTTTCATCAAAAACCAAATTCCAAAAACGTCGGTGAATAATGTGAGCGTTAAATTTTATGTTTGCGAGAGGCGCTAAAATAATATGCCGCCCTGTTCAGTTCACCCAAAAAAACAACTATATTCAGCACAGCTGAACATTTTTTTTTTGAGTCTGGACAAGTACAAATGTGTAACGTAGCAGTATATACTTACAACTAAAATGCATTAATATTCAGCTGAGCAGGGCATTATTTCCTTCTATCTTTATCTAGCTAGCTCAATTGACAGTACAATAGTACAGCACGGATTTGTCGCGGGAAGGTCAATCGTCACGAATCTCCTCGAATATGTTCACAACGTAGTGAAAGCAATAGCCAATGGTGGACAAATCGACACGATATTCACTGATTTTTCGAAAGCATTCGACAAGGTATCTCATAATTTGCTTCTTCAAGAGCTTAAAAATTGTGCAGTTGGAATCAGCTTCTTAACATGGTTCGAATCCTACTTGGTAAATCGGTCGCAATTTGTCGTCATAGGCGACACTAAATCGACGAACATCTCTCCCACTTCCGGAATTCCACAAGGATCAATACTTGGCCCATTGTTGTTCCTGATCTTTATCAACAGCGTGCCAACGGTATTTAAATCAGCAAACTCATCGCTCTTTGCTGACGACTTGAAGCTGTACATGAAAATTGATAGCGAAGACGATTGCGAACTTCTCCAAGAGGACATCAATTCACTAAAAGATTGGTGTAGTACGCGAAACTTATGCCTGAACATCGACAAATGCTTCAGTTTAACTATCTCGAACAAAAGAAACAAAACCAGCTTCGTCTACAACATCGATGACTCGGACCTAGCACCCCTAACCGTAAATTCTGATTTGGGCGTAATATTCGACGACAAATTCAGCTTCGAGGAACACATCGATAATGTCATTAGGAAGGCCTACAAAATGCTTGGTTTCATTTTCCGATCAACCAAATGCTTCAGATCACCGAAAAGTCTCATCGTGCTATACAGTGCATACGTGCGAAGCAGATTGCAATACTGCTGTTCCATCTGGAATCCCATCTACAACATGTACAGCGACAGTATTGAAAGAGTACAGCGAAAATTCACCCGCATGCTATACTACTAATTCTGGATTTCCACACTCGACTGAAGCAACTGAACTTACAATCACTCGAAACGCGTCGACTACAGTTCGATGAATTTTTGCTCCATAAACTGGTTCACGGTAACCTCGACTCAGCCCTGAGCTCTGCACTCAACTTTAAGCGCCCATCTCGAGTCACCCGCAACCAGCAAACTTTTTACCTACCGTTCAACAAAAAATCAAACATTCAGCGCAATTCCCCTATGTATAGACTTCAGAGCAACCACAATGAATACTATTCTTCGATTGACATACTGGAACCGAATTTTTCTGTGTTTAAGAACCGAGTTAAGTCTCTCTATGAGCTTTAAGAGTTACAGTTTGATCAATGGATGTAAGATCTTTTTCTCTTTATTTTTTTCTTTTCTTTGATTTTCGCTCTAATCTCCTTTTGAGACTACGAATTTAATGATTTACATAATAACGACAACTTATATGTAAATTAACGGTTAATATGTAATTAGGGTAGTGGCCTGTATATTAATCGGAATAAACAAACAAACAAACAAACAAACTACCCGACTACCATGAAAAATGCACTGCTCTCAAGTACAATTGTTAACATGGCAGTACAATGCACATCTTAACTGCACTTATGTACACATATGTGGAACTTAATATTCAGCTGTCTGCACAGTTAACATCCTCAAAAAAAAATTCCGTGTTGTTTTTTAAACGGTTTTACCAATCCCACGCTCGTTTGTGTAACATTTTCACGCGTGTATAAACAAGTGTAAGCACTAACATCATCCGGAAAAAAATGCGTCACTTAAAATAAAAGTCGCCGACAGTGGGAATTCAAGGTGTAAACTTGAAAATTCCTAAAAAATTTCTGATTCTTGTTAAAGAATGAAATTTATTGAATTCAAGAAAATTTCTTAATTATTGGTATACATCGGAATAACAAACTGAAATTAGTTTTGTAAGATTTGTTCCTTTTACCATTTCTATAAGGTGTGAAATCAGTTAGTTATCGCTTTGATTGAATGTTTTACTAATATTGAGAAAACCAATTCAATTTTAAAGAGCCATTTTTGTTCGGAGCGGCTGTCATGCAAATAAGAAATTCATTCTCTCATCAATTTTTGGTGTGTGTGAACGTCAAATGTCAAAATAAAAGAAAACTTTTTGTATTTCCTGGAAAATTAATTAAAAATAAGGAAAAAATCATTTAACAAAATATGTCAATAGCAACGGCATTTTCTAGGTAAGCCAGTAAAACATCTACTCCATTCAAAACAAGGAAATATTTGGTATCCGGCCTGTTACACTCTAAAAATCGAATTTTTAGGTTATGCCTTCAATCGACTTATTGCCGTTCCTTTTCGACCACCTCAATAGCCGCCCTGCGGATCACTCCCATTTTATATGCAGAACCACTGAAAAAGAGAAGAAAAATCGATCCTGCGGTGGTAAAGGCGCGCGAAGACAGGAGACGTAAGAAAATTGAAAAGCAAATCCGGCGATTGGAAAAGAATGCTAGACAATTGAAGCCAATCGATGAATTAGAAGTTCCAATGACATTGATCGACGAAAAGGAGTAATGAAACCATTTGTGTTGCCATCTCAATGCAACAATAACGAATTCTTCCATTGATTTACAGTAAGCGAACTCGACCACCACCAAAATTAACGCCCGAAATACTGGAACAGAGAGCACTGCTGGAAAAGCGATGGAATTTGTACAGAATGCAAGAAAAGCAACGAGACTATCAACAAATCGACAAATTGTTGAATGCACAGGAGAAGGCGCTACAAGAACTGCGTTTCGAATCGGTGGCTTTGTACGAGCAGGCGATTCAGCCGGATACAAATTTGGTTCCATTTCATGCGGAAGGGCCGACAGCAACACCGCCAATCGATAAATATGATAGTCCCGATGGTGAATATACGAACATTAGCAAGAAATGGGACTAGAGACGTGACCATGTCTAAGTCTATTGTACACACAAGATTGTACCATGTAGTATGAGACGTTGGAAATAAAGTGCCATTTGGTATCGAACGTCAGCGGTCGTCCTTTAACACTTGTAAACGTTGATTTAATGAAATGATTAAAAAAATCAATCGATTTCAAGACCAAAATGGTTTAATAATTTGTTCGCTGTAACCGGGTCGGATGTAGACATGAATTAATTAATAATTTTAAGGGAAAAAAATCTTGAAAAAGACAAAACATTAATTCCACTTGATTGGTTTGTCGATTTTTTCTTCCCTTTTCATTATCGCACATTGCATATCATTAAGTGGCGAAGATTTTTTTTTTGTTTCAAACTTGAATGTATGTATTGACCATCCCATATCTTGTCCTTTTGCATACCATTTGAATGAAATTAATTTTGGGGTATAAAAGGGACTGAATTTCCGATGTAAAGTCACAGTTTTTAATTGTCACTGAACTTGTTGAGCAGTTCCATCATAACTTTTAAGTTTCCTTTACAAACATAAATTACTCACCGTTTCACTTCAGTGTTTCAACGCGTTTTTGAAAGAAAAACAAAATCCGAAAAAAAAATGATTTTCTCCGTACGATCCGGTATTGTATTGTTTGTGGTGCTTAGTATTAGTCTAGCTGTGACAAGTTTTCCATTTAAGAACGGAAATGCGTAAGTATGAGCTCGTGGACTGGTCTGCCTTCACCGGTATGGACATCCGGCGCACAATAAATATACTGGAACTCAAAGAAATTAGGGATGAACCCTGTGAGATTTGTGATCTTTTGATAAAATTGTACTCAGTGGAATGAACGAGAACTAGAGTTTCTGTGTAACGTTTCTCGCTTTCCTTTCCTTACCACTTTTCGTTTTAAACTCTTCTGTTTAGTACTCTTACATCGATGGATTACACATCCATGTGTACAGCGGTTAGGTTTACCGTTTATCGGTCAAATTCGCTGATGCCTCAACTAGCAAATAGATTGTCTTGATTCATATTCGTTACCACCACTTTTACCGAGTCAATTCAAAAGTGACCCTTTACTAAGTTAATCCAAAAGTGTTTTTTAAACTGTGACTGGAAATTTCCCACGGACTTAACTAGTGAGTTAAGTAGTAATTTTACCAAGAAGTGTCAGTGGTGTCCGTACTTTAGAACTTCCATTCCTTACATCAAGAAAAACTTAAATTCAGTTGCAATTGTGAGCGAATTTAATGTTTACGAAATTCACACGAAATCATTCAATACCACACTTCTCCTTGATCACCCTACGCAATGCCGGCTTGCACAGATCCACCGGCGTTTTTTCTTCTTTGTTCAGTACCAGCGGTGAGGCACCATGTTCAATTAACAACAAAGCGCACGACGACTCATCGTCCTCGCAGGCATAATGCAATGGTGTGTTGCCCTCACGGTTCGGACAATCCAGAATCGCTTTGACAGTATTCGATAAATACAGTTTCAAAATCTCGGTGCGGCCCATGGACGCTAGTCGATGCAGTGGTGTATCACCACGAACATCCTTGACATTCACATCGGCATTCCTTTCCAATAAATACTGCACGATATCCGTCCAGCCCTTTGAGCATGCATACTGACAAAGTGAACGAATGATTTTTTAGTGATTTTTGTGAGGCAAAACAAACACCGTTCAGGTTCATTTTACCTGCAGCGAGGAATGTCCTTGTGAATTTTTCGAATTAATATTGGCACCTGCTTTCAGCAGTAACTCGACAATCTTCAAATTTCCTTTAAGAGTTGCTAATATTAGTGGAGTATTTTGAGCGTCGTCAAGAGAATCAATTGGACAGTTGCTAAAGGATAGCAGATGTTCCACTGCTCGTTCGCGACCTTTTAAGGCACACCTGAAAACGAATACTTAAATTGGTCTTCTATTCGTAACGATAACGGAATTTCCATTCAATCCTAACCAGTGTATTAAATGACGTTCGTTAGAATCTGTTTTCGTAATGATATTCGGATTTTCAGCAATGATGTTCTCGAATTCATTAAAATCCAATTCGGCTATCTTCAATAAATCGGTAGAATCGGTGGCGTCCATCTTATGAAACCACCAAATGTAAACTTTTTCAAGGAATTAACAAATTTTAATCGGAGTCGGTATACAACGAAAACTATTCAAAACAATGATGATGACTTTTCAAAAGTGAGACAAATGCGCCATCGATAGAGCGAAACGACATATGTCATTTTATTTGACATTTTATTCGCGTTCCAGTTCGTATTTTCCGCAATTTCTTTGAATTCGGTAATGATGGTTTGGGAAACGCATCTACGAGAGAGATTTTATAAATGAAATTGAAATTGTCAACCTAAAGCTGTCAGCGGACTACGTCATTTACCACTCCGTTCACGAGTGAACAATTGAAGCTACTCCCACTTCCCATTGTTAGAACGTAAACGGAGAGCTAAAAGGTGTAAGGCCGCTGGCAGATTACTAAATAAAGCTGCCAGCGGACTTATGCCCTTTAGCTCTCCATTTACGAACGTTAACGAAAAATTGTTAATGCGAAAATCAACTCTTGATCGAAAGTCTAGCTACTTCGCATTACTTTTTGGTGGGTTTGGAGTGAATGCTACTGAATCCTAAAAATTATATTTCCAGACAATATTGGCAGAGAATGTGTGATAACATGGAGGAAGTTACAGACAACTCCACATGCAAAGATGGGGTGTGGAGGAATCCGTGCGGAAAAGTGGCTTGTCTAAATGTAAGTCGAACGGGATGGCAATGTATTGCCTTGCAGAGATTGTGAATCAAAATTTGATATTTTCTATTTTATTAATTTAGGGAGTAGCAGGTGATTGTGATGAAGCTGGATCATCGTTTCGGTTCGGTAAATGTGCTCATACCCTCTTCTGTAGGTGTGGAAAATGTCAAGGATGCTTGAAAGGAGCGTGCTACTCTGAATTGTGTAACCATCGAACACCATATGCAAAGCGAATGAACAGTTTTCCAGTCGAATACGTAAACTACTATAACGAGTACTAAGATGGAATTTGAGAACTTACTTAGACCACCATTTTCCGGCAAACTTATTTAAATTTCAAAACGGAAACCAATAATGCTATTGTGATGTTATTTTTTCTAAACAATTAATAATAAATAAAAGAAATCAGAGAAGAATAACCAACAATATCATCGTTTTCGTTTATATTTTGGAGATAGATATTCCTATTCTACATATATAAACACTAGATGTGTCTTCGGCCGAGGAAGTGAATTGACTGATTTATTCAAACATCATACACATCATATATAGGCATAATTCTAGGCTACTTGATTCATACCACTTTGTTGTGGTACTGCAACGAGGGTCACCACATACTTCCCCTCTTTGTAAATTTTATTATTCGGAATCCGTGTCACTCATGAGTAAGTCTTCCTCGAGGATACTATTTTCTTTCGTCGTGACCACTGCAAGTGCTGCTTCGTTTGGATAGTCTTCTTCGTTTCTGGTGACGGTTGATGGTTTGATGACAGCTTTGGGTTCGACCATAGTCCCTAGAATTATTCGCAGCACCGAACGGAAAGTGCAAGTTTCATTGCATTGGGTTGGGTCGGTGTCGTTTCCATACATTTGGTGTTCACGGCATATGACTGGTGTATCTGCTGCTCGTTCCAAAACTTGACGCATGGTGGATTTTTTGTTGTTCCGTTGCTGCTGATGGTTAATCGATGCTTCGCCGATTTGGCCAGATTGTGGTTGCTGAACCATGCCAGTAGAATTGTTTCGGCCGATTTCACTAGTCGGTGCTGCGTATGGATGACTATTGGCTGGTGTCGGGTATGGACGACTATTTCGATTGCCACGAGGAATTTTTCGTCGTCGATCCATTGCATCGGCTTCAATTCGTACCAATGAGCGTTGAATGACTGTTAAATCCTTTTGGAAGTCGTCTATTTTACGGAACAACTTAGGGAGCCAATTCAGTTGAGCCATTTTTCAAATTTTCTATTGATGTTGACGATACAAGATCCAATAGTAGAATGACGAAGTTATGTTACGTGTATTCTGTATTTATAGGCTGTTGAAGTTGCAGAGTGATTTTCATAGAGTGTTTTTTGAGTACGGAAAATCATAAAAAGGATTTTGTGTATTTGATCTTTTAGAAAAATCAAATTTTGGGAATTCGAAATTTGTTTGTCATGAGAAATGGTTTCGATTTTCATGTTGCTGTTTAATGATTGTGTAGGCAAACAATTTCATCTATTGCACTACACACGAACTTTTGCTTGAACAAAATCAAGTAAAAGTTCGTGTGTAGTGAAATATATGAAATTGTTGGACACATTTCGTTTCAGTTTCATAGAATGTTGTGTTTTAATGTTTTGTTTAAACGAATTACGGGATTCTCAACCCGAGCGGTGTCGCAGTCAGATTCAAATTTTCTATTTTGTTTGAGTGCAATGGCATCAATTTGTTAAATTTTGAGAAGAAGATTCGTCTGAACTTTTTTCAATCTTTGTTGATTGTGTATGATTCTTTAATTTCCTTCTGACGATTTTATTTTTCGTAGGGATGATACACACTACGACGAAATATACTTTGCATAGATTTGTGGTGGTAATTTTTAGGCAGTAATTGGTGTGATGTATATTCCGACTGATATTAAATGCCATGTGCTAATTCAAGGGTGGTAATTTATACACAATGACTTTTAATTTTATTATGTTCTGTGATGGTAAGAACTTGTGACACTAGGTTTACCTGGTATATCTCAATTTCGATATATCGAAATTGGTGATGGTGGTAACGATAGGTTTTAAAATTTTGTTTTCCGTGAATAATACACGAAAATGGTATTCTATGACCGAACGATTTAGTTTCACTGTTATAGCTACAGTACTCCAGCACGTGGAGTGTAAGTTTTTCATTATGCCTGTCTAATGGCATCGATTCGTTGTTGATGTGATGAATGCATTTAGCATTCTATGTTAACCAATTTAATGATGATCGGTTCATCTTTTGGTTTAACAAATGCAGACACATTGCACATCTTGTCTGTAGAAGAATCAAACTACTCATGCATGAGCATTTGACTTGTTTACAGGTCTGTTTTGTATGTTCTGTATCGTTCTGATGTGCTTTTCTTCGAAGTATGTGCTGCTTTGTAGGGGCTATAGCTACAGTACTCCAGCACATAGAGGGTAAGTTTTTTTAGTGATGAGGCGTTTTGAAGAATTTTATTTCATACAGACATATTTAATTTCGTTTTATAGTTGTATTTCTGGCACGTATGTATTAAATTGTAGAAAATTGTTGTATTGCTGAGGGTTTATGCCAATTCAAATGAAAAACTGGGTTTTCAAATAGTCAACGTTTCGGCTCAGCCATATGTAAGTTTCTCACATATCGAAACAGTGGTCAAACGTTCCTCGATGTGAGAAGTTTTATGATTCTTTCTAGGCCTAAATAGGATGATTTTTAGGTGACTATAGTTCTTGTAACTAGATGGTATAGTTATGGTAAAATATGTCGACAACATTTTAAGCAAAGGTTTGATCCAAGACTAGGTTTGTCTTATAATTTATATTTATTTTTGTAGCTTAAATTAGTGGTTTAAACTAGGTTTTAAGCTTAAAAGTACAATTTGTTATTAAATTTTGAAATTGTGTCTGAAAATTGAAATTGGCCGAGGCCGGGAATCGACTGCTTTATTCAAACATCATACACGGTATATATATGCATAATTCTAGGCTACTTGATTCATTCCAATTTGTTGATGAGGGTCGCCACAATATATTTCCTTATCTGCAACAAAATTGATTCACCTGGATATTGGTTATCAGTTCGATTCGATGAACTGAAATTTTTCAGGTATAATTGTCAGACGTGATAGATTATAGCACAGATTATCCAGCTTCGGTCTGGTGGCCAAATCTGATATTTAAGGTTATTTGGGTGTCTGTTTGTGTAAGCAAAATATAAAATTCTAGTCCAGAATTCAAAACGAAGAGATAATCTCACGCGTACAGAACTGCAGACATACGGAGTCAATTGATTTAGATAGTAGGACAGCTCGGATCCTAGCATAAACATGAGAAATATTCGGAGGCCTATGCATTCAAAACAGAACTTTTTTCGTAAAGACGGTAGTCTTGACTTATTTCACGGCAGAGTAAAATAAACCAGGCAGGACGGTTCATTTTTGAAACGTCAAATAAGGTATCTATAATTCAATAAGTGAAAATGAACTCAAATTAACACTGACATAAGTTGAATTAGTTTTATTCGCAAAATATAGCTCTCTGCCTGGTTTATTTTACTCAGCCGTGCCTTTTTGTGTGAATAAAATCTGAAATAGCTTTTTATTTATACGGTGTTTAAGTAGAGCGAGATGGAAAATCAACTCGGGGTCTGCTGTCAATTCTTTGAGTAGATGGATTTAGTGCCACATTTACATCATTAAAAAGTGGAGACTAGTATTAATGACAGCTGATACGCTTTTTTGCCTATATGGCGGTGAAGGAACTTCACCGACGTATAAAAATGGTCTGTGTAAGGGTGCGGGTCAGCGGCTATCATAATATCAAATGAATAATGTTTTGGTCAGGCCAATGCTCTCCAAGAGATTTCGACCCGATTTTCGATGCGAACATCTTTCAACCTTTTTTTTGTTGGTATATCGCATCGGCTTTTTAAATCGTCTGACTTTGAGTTGATAAATTAATTTTTTTTTCATACGCACGGAATTTTGACAACCGACACATTTTCAGTTTCCATGTTTTATTGAATTATTGACTCCGTGCGTGCATGGCAGACCCTATCTTACACCTCTACAGCCAAAGATGAATAAAAGAAAAATTGGTTCAAGAAATGATCAGGACAGTGTAATGATTCTGTAGAGTAATTGGTCTTTCGAATCGGAGCTGGCTGGAACCTTGTTGTTCAAAGTTTTTGTAAATTCTTAGTTCTTAGTGCTTCCCAGTTTCCATCTTCCTTGAAGAATTTTTGATTTTGTTTTCTTTCTTACATCGCCTTACCTTCACCCCTTTTATATTTTCAGCTTCTCCATCCTCTAACTTTTCATTTTTTTCGTATTATTTTCTATGTTTTTTACAGCTTCGTTACTCGCAAATGATAGAAAGACTTTTCAAACAACGTTATAAACTTTATTGCCAAATAATTTTTTTTTGATTACATAAATACCTGAAAATACATCACTGAAAAAAGGTGCGCGAAATACGGTTCGTTGAGATTGCAATTTCGGGTTTCACCTAAGCAAGAGTATCCTAATGGTAGACTATGAAAATTTCGTCCAGATTTAAAGATTTTATGCCGATCCTCAACGAAAATATTTGAGATGAGATATTTGCATTGCAGACAGAAGTGAAGATTGATGAAATTAAGTGATTGTGGTTCGCTATTTAGATGTTTGTGTTGAATTGGAAAATAGGACCTTTTAAAGTTGCATTCCCGTTACCCCAGCTATGTTAATACTTTTTAGAAAGTTTGGAACTCTGCCGTAACGGAAAGGTAAATATCAACATGATTGGAATGGAAACAAATGTATGTCCAACGATGAATTCCCCACGAAGAATGTCCAACGATGATGCCCCACGATGAATGCCACACCAAGAATGTCCCACGGTGAATGTCCCACGATGAATGTCCCACGGTGAATGTCCCACGGTGAATGTCCCACGGTGAATGTCCCACGATGAATGTCCAACGATGAATGTCCAACGAGGAATGTCCCACGATGAATGTCCCACGATGAATGTCCCACGATGATTGCACCAAGATGAATGCACCACGGCTTGTTTTTACTACAATAATCTAGACCTATGATTATGCGAAGAACCAATGCCAAAAGGTCGTCCTGTGATGAACCAAATCCAAGATGCTCGTTCTGCCATGAACTAAACCCACGATGCTCGTCCCGCGATGAACCAAATCCAAGATGCTCGTCCCGCGATGAACCGAATCCAGATGCTCGTCCTGCGATGAACCAAACCCACGATGCTCGTCCTGCGATGAACCAGACCCACGATGCTCGTCCTGCGATGAACCAAATCCAGGATGCTCGTCCCGCGATGAACCAAATCCAGATGTTCGTCCTGCGATGAACCAAACCCACAATACTCGTCCTACGATGAACCAAATCCAGGATGCTCGTCCCGCGATGAACCAAATCCAGATGCTCGTCCTGCGATGAACCAAACCCACGATGCTCGTCCTGCGATGAACCAACTTTACGATGCCAGTCCTGCGATGAACCAAGTCCCCAATGCTCGTCCTGCGATGAACCAAGTCCACGATCCTCGTACTGCGATGAACCAAATCTCCGATGCTCGTCCTCAAAATTGCTGATTTGTAGTTTTGATGATTCTGTTGAATCCCACGAAGCTAAAACGTTTCTGCGATAACCGAATTATTGTACCGGCGGAATAATATTTTTCGAATAACGGAAGCGATTTCATAAAAAGTTTGAAGAACATGATTCTATACGGCAAAAAGGCTAGCTGGTGGACATTGAAATGATGTAAAAATGGTTCTTCAGAAATAATTCCGTTCAAAATAATTAGCAGCCTACGAAGTCCAGTCAGTGATGATTAGCAATAAATCAAGTTTTCGGTTGTTTTTTTTTCACGATTAAAGTCCCACGACGATGGTTAGTTTGAGGTAGGTTGATATGAATTTCATATTTAGAAGTGTCAGATGCCAGCTATTACGTTAACTATATCCTTAGTTCAGAATGTGAATTCGTCAAAGATTATCAAGTAGCTAACAGCCTCAGAATAATAGATAGTGTTGATTGATATTGTGTCACATTAGGTATTACGATAAGTGTTTCGTCCAATTTAAAGAAGTTCAATGTCCAAACAAATGAGTCTACTGGTGAAACGTTTAACGTAGTAACGTTTAAAAAATGTGTGTAATGGGAAACCCAAACCCATTGATGTTCCTCGAATGTTACGCCAAATTCGAATTATCCTAACACCATCCCTAGAGTAACGCCTATCGGTTTCTACGAGAAGAGCTCAAAAACGTTGATTTCGGAAAAAAAATTCACTTTTACGAAGATGCCACGGCCAAACCAGGATGATGATGCCACGCCAAATCCAGGATGATGATGCCACGCCAAATCCAGGAAGATGATACCACGCCAAATCCAGGAAGATGTTGTCACGCCAGGATGTTGATGTCTCGCCAAAGCCATGATGATTATGATGATGATGATGATGCTACGCCAATGAAGAATGCCACACCAAGTATGTCGAGCCAAGGATGCCACACCAATGATGCCCCACCAATCCACGATGCCACGCCAATCCACGATGCCACGCCAATCCACGATGCCACGCCAATCCACGATGCCACGCCAATCCACGATGCCACGCCAATCCACGATGCCACGCCAATCCACGATGATGATGCCAAGCAAAACTTAGGATGATAATGCGAGGAAGTCGATGTCAGTTCACGCCTATGTCGATGATGCCGTACAAAATGATGCCAAACCAGGTTTGCAGAAGAAGAATTTGTGGTTCTTTCGAAGATTGTATAACGTTGAGTCAAGTGCTTCATTCGCCATCACGAATGTTGTCAGCAGTGAATATTTTGATTCGTAAGTAACGAATAAACAGATTTAAAAGCAATTCAGTCCAAGTGCACACGTTAACTTGTAGAAGATTGAACTATATAACATCGTTGAAAGCTATCTTTTGAGAAGACCAACCAGATTGATGATTCGTAACAAACACAGGAAATCGAAACGTAGCCAAAAGTGCACCAAAGAGGGAACCAATTATGCGACATGAAGTTGAATTTTGTATCGGTCTGTGGTAAACGCTCTACGTGAAATCTTTGATGTTTTGGAAGACCAGTAACAACTATAACTTTGCTCAAAGAAGTAGACGTCATGGGCCGCACATATTTGCAGAAATCGATCTTGAAACGACAGCTCTAGCTGATTATCGTGTAAACTGAATGAGATGTTCGAACGCCAAGGAATTCGCATATAGCAATGGATAACGAAACGCGCAGGTCCAACGAGTAGTGTTTTCGAGATGCCAGACAAGCTCTGCTCACCGGGCGTCGATACCACCAACTAATTGAACTTGGAATACCCAACCATAGACAGAATATGTTATGCTCTTCGGTGTGCCGCACCAACTACCATACCATACGATTGAATGAGTGAATTATGAATTTTCGTTTCTCAAACGACCCCTCTCTCTATCTATCAGCCTACCAATGCGCTTGGTTTGGACACCTCTACGCGATCTTGTCAATCTGTAAAATACTCAAAAGATGGTTTTTGTTGTCGAGCAAATCGATTACCATCACGAGCACTTCGGGCGATATATATGTACGTTTTTGTATATAGGGAGTCTCTGTGTTCGTCATTAAATTTAATGGTTTTTTTTGCGTCTCTTCAATGATGTACTTTCGATGACTTTGATAAGTTGTGTTTGATAGTAAAATAAAATGTGAGAAAAACCTGAAAAATACGATTAGTATGCACACCCCCAAGCGTAACATTTGAATACGTTCAAAAAGCTTTTCGGGTGGTAAAAAGTAAATTCGATTTTACAGAAATGTAAGACTTACTTTCTGTCGGTACAGTCATAACATATGATTATATTGTGAGATCGTTTTTTGTTTGTGATAATTATATAAATGGGCTGGATGCATGTTTGGCATTTCGTTGTCATTATAATCGATCGTTCGGACGAATATTTTACTGGCTCTCTATACGCTTTTATCGTGTTCTAAAATAGAATCTTCTAATTGCTAGCCCCGGGATAAACCCATTTCAACAAAACAAATAAAATCCATGCAATTGTTATACAATCAGCGGGAAAACAACAACTAAAATTCTAACTAAGTAATTTACGCCAATTCTGTGCTTGTTCCGACTTAATTCGAGCTCATGGTTTCGATTCATTCAAAGTCCATTCAGGAATGACCATATTGTTTCAACGATTCGGTAGAGATATTCTCGTCAGATCGTGTGACAGCGCTAAAGGAACGTTTTCATAATAATACAAAGAACCCAAATTTACTTACAGGTCAGGTCAGCCACGAGAGATTTTTCTTAAATTAATTCTGATAAAACGTGCTCTTACTTTACGACTGGTCTCTTTTACGCTGATTGATATACGCCCAATCTGAATTGTGTCGTTCTACAAAACAATGATAGATGGTGAGTAAGTTGACCCCACCCCGAAAAACCCCAGAGAAATATTTTTTTTTGTAACAGAAAATTGGTTAGCATTATTTGCCTCTCTTTCACGATTCTACCCGTGTTGTCAACATCCACTGCTCATTGGATACACACACCACCTCTCGTCGACGCATAATCAGCATAACGGAAACGTTCGGTTTTAACATTCGAAAACGATGATAATGTGTGTCCTGATGGTTAGCTCACGAAATAAACGAAACAAAAATTTGAATATTTAGGACCATCATTGAGATGGTTGAGCTGTTGAAAGAAGTAAACGCCTACGTTCTTCACTATGTTCTTGTCGGCACAGTGAAAGGATAATTTTATGTGACGATCCGAATCGATCCGGCAAGATGAATGTTGAAAATTTGAAATTCATTGACCGTTATAATGCTGACCACCGAATCCTCTCATTGCTTTCGATGGCTGATTATACGTTTCTTATAGAAAGACATAGGTTTCCAAAGTTAAAATCATAATAGATGTCGATTAGATGTGATCCCACCGCTCCATAATATTCGCTTAATATCAATGTCAGCTTCCCAAAACTTTGAAATGAAATCTTAAAGCTTATTTAGACGAATGACTCCGTTCGCCGGAGTATAATTGTAGACGAAAAATATTTGAGCCCTTTTACAACTTACTGTTCATAAAGTGCGAAAGGTTTTTCATTCAGAGTAAACTCAAAAATTTTGTTTAGAAAAAATCTCTTGGTCGATTCCGATTTAGACCGTGTAATCTATGTGTTTGATGCCATATAGTCGGAAGTGTGCTCTTATGCAGACAATAGTCATTATTGTAGTCTGGAGTTTGATGAAACTAACTGAGAAGCGATGAAAATGTTTTTCTGAAATAACGTGACCGGTTACATCAACCTTCCAATTTCAGGCTACAAAAAATTAAGGTTTAGAGTTGACACATCTCTATCCCGCTGTTGTTGTCAGTGTGTGTGCGCTCAGTCTTAGCATGTTATGACAAAAAGTTAATGAAACAATTGCTCGAACTCTCCAATGACTTTCGGACCATTGTTTTCTGAATTACATAATGTACCCAGGGATTCGATCGATGAACTGTGTGCATGTTTTGTTTCAAAAAATCTAAAATGAACTTTTAGTGCCAAGAATACCCTGAATAACAGGGGTCGTAAAATAATAAAAAATGAACAACATCGGTAGTGGTACCTTGAGCGACGTCTCGTATTACAATAATGATATGAGTACACGTTCGAGCCGAATCGATGCAATTCCGTGAAAATTTTGTGGTGAATTTAAAAAAAAATGAAAACTGAAACTTTTAAGGTTATATCCGCCTGGATTTAACGAAGGTTTTTTTTTATCACAAAAGGAAATTAATTTCCGCTAAAAATGTCTATTAGAACTGTGAACGAAAAAAAAGAACTTAGGTTTGGAGGAGTTCCTGCGACACGCTTCTCTCATCTGCTATTTTAGGCGCTTTTGAACAATATTCACGATACAGTTTACATACAACATATTTTAGAACACTGAAAATATAAACAGAAGTTATGGCTTTTAAGAGCCCGATAGGTTGGGCATATGATAAAAGTTCAATTAAACCCCGGTGATCACTTATTGAAATTTATGACACAGCCGTTGTGTGTTGATCTTCTCCTATTCCGCATTGTGTGTTATGGTACTGGGATCTTCAGCGACTTTCATCAATAAATATCAATTTTTATCTCTTTATCTATCAAAGATACGTAAATTTAAAAGTGAATAGAGCCCCAAAGTGTTTGGGCCAGCTCTAATGGTTAAAGTCAAAAATAGAAAACATTTTTCATTATAAAAATACCTCACACATCACATCACGTCACGATCATATAAACTATAACATTAATTAATATCACGTTGACTCTCTAATCCAACTAACAATTGTCTCTCTCTCTCGATATGATAGTGAAGCTTATTGGAAAGATTTCTGTTTAGAGATTAAGATTAAGGAATGTTCGTACCTTTGTTTCTCGTTTTGTCATTCCGCAATTATTAAGCAAATCAAAAAATAAAATTATTAATCGTTGATGGTGAGATGATTATATCGTTGTTGGGATGGCTTTTAAGTTGTCGTTTCGTAAGATGATGATAGTTTGGTCTCTCTCACTCTCTCTTCGATACTAATCAAATTAGAGGCAATGCATACAACTCGCAAACAACGACTGGATAACTTATACGTCGATTCGGAAATAACATGGAAAATTTCGTCTAGTAAATCGTCTACACATAAACAGAGTACCTTTACGTGTAACTGGATGCGCTCCCTGGCTGCACAAACCGAATAAAAACATTTCATGTCTGGACAGCTCGTTAGATGTTTTGTTGCCAAACCATCCACAATTTAACTATGAAAAATCGTTCCGTCCAGTTACATCGCGCAGATTCGTTATATGTGTGTAACCCCGTTCTCTGTGTAACAACTCTTCCGATCGTATGGTTTGTTCGTTTCTTAAATCACATCTTCTTCTGAAAATGAAATTAATTCCCTTCCGCAGCGTGACTTATCGAAAGCCGTTTTCCCTAAACATTTTTTTTTGTTTTTGTAAAAAAAAATAATAAAAATACAAGTGACCTGGATGGATGTGTCATAATCGGATCGGGCGTGTATCTATGCAAAATCGTCGAAAATGCATTGGAGAATATTCCGCTGGCGTGCGTGCGTAACGTAATGACAGGGACAAATCACCACTCACAGCCACATCGTCATATTTCCTGCATTTTTTTTTGGTTCAAAAGAAAACTCTCGTTTATCGCAAGGTGTATGGAGGGAACGCAACGGGAAGTCATCGAAATTCTAAGGTAATTTTTTTCTCTCGAGTGCTTGGGCATGAAATGTATGGTGTTGATATTGTGTTGATAATCTTAAGCCGATCTCTCTTGCAATCAATCTCATGAACATCGTATTTTCATTCGACACACCTCTTCATCATCATCTCTTTTTACCAAAAACAACTGAAAGGAAAAATTGTTAGGTGATAATATTGTCTCGGCCATCTTGAAATAAAAATCAATTTCATTTTAGAACTTTTAATCGAAAAATATATTTTCTGATAAATTTTGAAATCTTAGAATCTAAAATTTAAAAAAATTAAATTTTTACACAAATATTCATGTAGGACATGCGATTCAATTTGAATCAATAAGAAAAAAAAATTGTTTAAATTCACATGATTTTTAGACTGAAAATTAATATAATTTTCTGCAAAATTAATTAAACAAAAGAAAAACACTAAGTACAAACCAATTTCAAAAAAAAATCAATTACTTTTTATGTTGGACCACTGCCTTGCTTGCGAGCCCGGAGGATCGGAAAGCTGATTCACTCTTCTCATTTTGGTACTGCAAATGAAAAATTTGGCATAATATTATGGAAATCACAGCATTTTGATTTTAGGTGTAGTAAAGTTGTTGTCTCATATTAATAAATCGACATTAACTATAATGCATATACGGATGGTGTATAGCTATATACATTCTATAACGATAGCTCATCGAATATACCGCGTCATCATACACGAAAATCGATCGTCGGCGCCATTTTGTGAGCGTCATGCAGATTCGGAAAATTATCTCATTTTTCTACTGGCTGACTGTCCCTCATCTAACAACGTTGGTTTTGATTTGACTAAGACTTTTGATGAAATTATCGAGCCCATTCAATTCACCATTCCACAATTCTTCGGCGTCTTTGCGATGTTGCTCTTGTTTCACTTCCTCTTCGTACAGGTTCTTTTCGATGTGCATATTAACATCAGCCGTAAAATCGGCCCACTTTTGTGCTCGTTCCCGTTGCTTAATGCGCATCTCGTTCTCCGCACGATCCAATGCTTGTGCCAATACGGCATTCACACGCAAATTTTGATTGAAACGGCTCGAACGACGAAAATCTCTTTTCTTATTTTTGATACGACCGATCCAGTCGCATAATGATGTAATGCGTTTATCACTTTTCGGAAAATTCGAGATTATTTTCGACGCAACCATGATGATGAAATACGACAAAACGTTTCAAGTAGGACAAGATTTTGATTTTCTCTTTTTTTTCGAGTTTTGTTTCAACGAAATTAAAGGAATCGTATCGCTTTGGGATATCTAGGCAAGCAAAACCCAATTTTTGTTTCAATTTTTTTTTTTCGCAAAACACACCTGTATATAATTAATTGCCAAGGCTGCTTTCTAAACACCAACACAACAATTTTGATCGAACTTTGTTCCGAGTTGAATCACTAAACAGTCTTTATTTGCTCTCACATTTATCACTTTTTCTTCCAAATTGCAACAATTTATAAAACAGTACCAACTTCAACGAGAGTCAACCTCTTTCTGAGTTCGCAAATTTTACCGTAGTTCCTTTTATAGCCGTCTGTATGGTTTGAAAGGTAATACTACGCGATTTGTTGAAAAGTAGTACCGAGTTAAAACATGGTGCTCGTAATTATTTTAGCAAAAGTTCTATATCGGTGTGTAGGGAAATGGTCCACGTAGACAATAAAATCGAAAAAATCAATTAATTTAGCGATATAAGTTGGTCAGAACAGACCAAAAGTTATGCAGATCCTTCATGAACGCAACAAAAAATGAGAAAAATGAGGTGCGGCGATGAATGTTACCGTAAATATTGACGCGAAGAATACGAAAATAGCCAAGATATATGTGTACATAACGTGTGTTATATAGACAATATATTTAATACGAATGTACCTAGGCCAGACGCTCACTAACACTTTGGTATAAACGAATCAGCACAGGAAAGAAACGTAATTCAGTTTTTAGGAACAAAACATTCATGATGAAGAAACGTTTTTGAGTCATTTGTTTTGCTGTTGTTGTTTTTTTGTTGAAATTCGTTATTGCGCTTCTTTGTGAACCACAAATACAATGACAAAATCAAGAAACCTTGTATCGAATCCATTTGCATGTTTAATTTCTTAACTTTTTGTTAGGTGCTTCGAATATTCATTCTCTTATATTTTGTTATTTTGGAATACCGATGCGGGGCCGTGCTACAAAGCACTGATAACTCGATAAATTAGTTAATTTGATGCGATGAACTGCCCAAGATGCTAGGTATACGAAAAAGATATCGCAACGGGGTCAGATCTAATCTTTTAAGCATTTTAACTCGGTTAACACGACCAGAACATACTTATTGGATTATAAAAACAACCTAGAATGCAAATTTTGTTTCAGTTACTATCAAGTAGGACGTCTGATAGAACCAATTTAATATAAAATAGAAAAGTTATTGAGAAAATCAGCCGACTGTAGCATTAATAGAGTCGTAAATATCAGTATCGAATCCTTGATCGTCTCATGTTGAAAATGATGCTCAAAATAATCACTTTCGTCGCATTGTTCACTATGGCAATTGCTTCTACTGATTCCGATATCTCCGTACTTTTCGACGCATTCCTCAAGGGCGTTCTTGATAGTGAACAACTGGCTGATGGATCGTATCAAACCACTTATTTCAACATACCGCATCGAGAAGCACCTGGTCTCATCGAACCGTTCCTCTTTGGCACTCGTGCGAATTCTGAACAGCTGACAGTATTAAACGTTAAACGATTGAGACCGGTGAACAAAGAAATCCGTCGACAACAGGTATCGGACGGTGAAGACTTTGACTACAGCGTTTTGGCAACTGCTGTTACCATGGATATTAATGTCCACAATCTTGCTGGAAATCTAACTAATTTTGTGGGAAACAATGAAAAGGGCGAATATTTGTTGACCGGAAATCTTCAAAATTTTGTTATGAACGTAACGATGGAAACAGAAAATGGTGTTCTACCGGTCAGAGATATTGTTCCCACCATTGTCGACATGACTGTCAGTGGAAGCGACGAGGAACGGACCACAGTTGAATCACGTTCGGCTCAAATTGTCGGTGATCTCGTGGCGAATTTGTTTTTCAAAGCGTTTAGAGATTTTGCCAATGGGAACGCTGGTAAAGCACTCACACAAGCCGTAGGCGATATCTTGGGAAAGCAACCACAATTGTTATTCTGAGTCTTAAATAAAATGAAATCCATCAGTCGGTCGTGTGTGGAGCGCAGAATAATAAAAGCACATTTTTTGGTACAAAACAAAACATTTTTGTTTCTTGTTGTACACCTTCTGGAGGACCCCTTTCAGCATCATTCATAGACGACAATAATGGTATTAGTCGGTTACTAATGTGAAAATAATGACTGGAATTTCCTGTATACCGAGCGTCTGGGATTTTTTTACCTAACATAATCTTACGTCCTTTTTTCCATCATAAAATATAATCACTTTGGAGGCCAACGCACTGTCGCTTGACAGTGCTTTGACGAGGCATAAATTTGTCAAATTATTTGAAACATTGATGATATTGGCTCTAAAACGTTTGTTTGATGTAAAATCAAAAAAATAATTTGACAATTCTATGGCATAATAAAAATAATTAATTATGTATTTAGTCACGAAAAAAATTACTAATTAATTAAGAAGAAATATAGAAAATAAGGTCTTATCGTCAAAACGTTAAAGACATATTTTGTTTACGTGTATGTGTGGTATGTATAGAATGCAGCTGAATTTTTTAGAATTAGTTGTGACGTAGTAACGACAATTCCCACTTCAGTCGCACATAAAAACCAGTTTCTTTTATTTATACCAACAGCATATAATAGAAAAGACGTCATAAGCATAAGACATACATTGAAAATAAAGAGAAACCTTGTATAGGTATCTGAACATGTTTGTATGTATAAATTGTAACGTCTTTCTTATGCCGCTGAAAGTACAGTCATATGCAGAATGAATGAATGCAACTGTAATATAATAGACATGGGTCAAATGTCTCCAACGAAGTTGTTCGTTCGCATGGGGTGAAATCTCCAATGAGAATTTTCCTTTTTATGTCTCGAAAAGGCAACACGGTATTCACAGATGCGACTAAAAATCATGGATATCGGTACATTTTTTGTCATTTCGGGAAGCACCCAGAACAGGTTGATGAACGACTATCGATCTCTGTCAATGGAAATGCAATCGGAAAATAAATATAGAATCGGAAAATCAAAGTCTTATCGGGAAGTAGAACATTAATCATGAAAGTATTATCGGTCTGTATAGAAAATCGAGGCCAAGATCAGAATTCGGGAAATTTGCTAAAATTTTTCATTGGACTGTACACGCTGGCGTCTTCACTTAACTTAAAATATTCTGTCTACGCGAAATATATTCATTCAAGATCGATTATTATAAGTTTATTCACTTTGCTTTACTTCAACTTAAGAAAACTTCGAACAGCTTAAATGGAATCTGGATTCAAGCCGACGGCGATCCGATCGAAGAATGGCTCAAATGAATCGTCGTTCAATTCTGAGAATATTGTGGAACAACTTTTTTCCCGAAAAGTTTTTGTTGGGCTGTCATAGCCCTTAGAAAATTTTTCTCCTAAGTGGTCGCGAAAATCGTTTTTGTATCAATTACTCCAGCATGCGAAATTTGAATAATGTCAAATTGACTAAATATTTTTGACATATTGACCAAAAAACACCGATGTTCGGCCCACCCAGGCACCGCAACAAGTGAAAAACCTCGTAAAAACCGAAATTTTGGAAGAGCTCTGGGCGGCTGGGAAAGTTAGTAGCAGGAAGCTTACTTCAAGCTCTATCCATTGACACCCCACTCGACCATACCCACTGTCCCAGATAGAAATGGAGTTGCTTTTTCACAATGTATCTCAAACCATCAAATTTTGGAAAATCGGGAATTTTGGAAAAAAGTTGTTCCACGATGTTCTCAGAATTGAACGACGATTCATTTGAGCCATAGCTCGATCGGATCGCCGTCGGCTTGAGTCCCGACTGTTCGAAGTTTTGGGGAATTCACTCTTAATCATTCGTTTCCGATTTTTTCTTTTAAATTTCGTTATGAATCTTTCCATATATTTTCGTTGCACGTAGCCCCAAAGGATGCTAATGGGGAAGACTATTATGCATGTATACTCCTATGCGAAGCATTCAATCCGTAATGGGAATTCTATATGAGAATCACTTTTTTACCTAATGTTTTACCTAATGCTCGATTCCCGTCAGCGCTGCTAAATTTAGCAACTATCAGTTGAATTTATCCAATCAAAAACGTAGTGTCGGAGATACAATAATTTTAACGATCGATAAATTCAATCAGATCAGCGCACTTCAAGAAAACGTTATTAATGACAGCTGCCAAATAGAGTACTGCTTTGTATGAAAAAAGTGTCCGAATTTTTTACAGTGCCAAAATTTGTTCAATACACCGTCCAGTTTCAGTACCCTATTTAGAGTACCACGCATGCTTGAAGTGCGTTGATCAGATGTAATCAAATCTGTGTCAAATTCACATCTTATTTCTTTGTATTCCATATTCCATATTTTGACTGACTACGCTGTAATTTACATGTAAATTCCACAGGCTACTTGATACTTTCACCGCCTTAATAAAAGTAGTTTGTTTGCTAGAGTATTGTTTGAGTATATCAGCTGAAAAACAGCTGAAGCAAGTTTATGCTGAAATTTCACTCACTCTAACTGTACGAGCCCAAACATTTTTTGATTATATATTTTTTCAGTTACGAGTTCGAGAAATTTGTGGGAATCGAATATAGAGCTCGTAATTGAAATTTTTCTTCCCAATGTCTATCTCAAATCATTTAAAACTAGAAACTGGAAACATGTTTTATAGGGTTGTGAGCCGTCCAAAGTCTTTTGTTTGGAGGCTCGTGACTCAAATATTTTTTTTATGTCAACAAAACGTTATATTTTGATCTAGACGGCTCGTAATTAGATGGTACTTGTAGCCGGTGTCGTTCTACTAATCCTGGAATACAACAATCGAATATTCAAAACTTTTTAGAGTTTGTCACTCTAGGGAAACCATTACTCTCCACGCAATTTTTGTGTGGATATTATGGATATGGTTGCCATACTGCATACACAAACTGATAGAAGGCCCTATAGCAGGAGCTTCTAAAATCCCGAAAAGATGTGCTTAAGAGAAATAGACTGTAATTATTACAAGCAACAAAACTGATTGAAACAAGAAATTATCAGGAAGAAAGTTCTCAAACTGAAGCGTCAAGGAGGACAGCATAATCACTGCATGTAACCTACTTTAGCTCATAAAGCAAAATATTATTTGAAATTTTGAAAAATAAAAATCAAATTTTTTAAGGTAGTGTCGATCGGAACTAGAAGTCAAACAAAGGTGATTCAGTTGGACGGAGTATGGTTTGGTTACTGTAGTGAGAGCCGTGGTAAAAATGTCAAAATTATGCACTCCATTCTATTTCGCAGGATCGTCCAAGAGAACCTTACGCACAATTTGAACTGGTCCAGTAATGGTTTCAACAGAATCTTCATACACAAAGTCAATCGCGTCAAATATCAAGAGCTTTACGACACTCTTTCTGGATGCAGCTTGGAGGAACTATATAAACGAGAAAATTCAAACATTGCAGATTTGCGCGTACATTGGGGTTTAGGCTGAAAAACAGCTGAAGCAAATTCACATCTAAATTTCACTAACGCCCACTGTAGAACTTAGCAGTGCTTAGTGCTCAGCATTTCTTTCCGTTGGAAATGGTATAAAACAATGGTAGAGTCAAACTTAAAACATTCTAACTGTAAGACGCTGTTCGCAATGCTCTCGGAAATATTTTCTCAGAATCGAAATAAAGAATAAAAAAACAAACTCACATTTCTCTCTCATTCTACTTGAACGTTCATTTATTTGCCAGATAATTGGTTATTAGCGAATTTTCTTACGTCGATCGGAGCGTTTCTTTCGTTTTTCCCGATCATCATCCGAGTCTTCGCTACTCGACCGTCTCGATTTTCTGCTAACGCTAGAGACGACCACTTCTAACACCTTCTTGACGGCGGCCAGTTGCTTGATCTCTTGTGCCTTAAGCTTGTCCAATGTTTCTTGCTTGATTTTCTCCAGTCGAGCAATTTCCTTTTCAGCTTCGGCCCGTTCCATGTCCTCTTTCTGTTTCTGCTTTTCGGCTTGTCGACGCTCCTGTTCGAGAATCTCCTTTCGCATGTGATCTTTTAGCAACAAAATGGCTTCGGCGCGTTTCATCATTTTTTCCTTGTTAATTCGTTCTCTCTCATTGTATGAAGTGTTTTCCTCGGATGATTTTTCGCGTTTATTCTTTGACCGAGATCGGGATGGAGAACGAGATTTTGATTTATCGTCACGCCGAGACTTGTATGGTGAACGAGAGCGATGTTTTGAATGCGATCTGTTTCGATCACGTGATCTGGGCTTCGTGTCCTGACGGCTACTGACCTCCCGCGGCCGAGATCTATCTCTCTCAGATAAAGAACGAGATCGCTGATGTCGACGATCGCGTGAACGACGACGTTCATTGCTTTGCTTTCGAGTTCGGTCGTAGCGATCATAGCTCCTGGATGTTCTAGAACGTCGTCTGTCTTGGTTTCTTCCAGCCCCTCTAGAACGATCTACACCGCGGTTATTTCGATCAAATCTTGATCTTGCCGGGGAGTTTCTCGACCGATTGTTGGATCTGGATCGACGAGAACCTTTACGCATTGAATCGTGTCTGGAACGTTGAGTATCTCTGTCTCGCTTGTCATCCCTTTTACCCTTCGATCGCTCATCGCCATTCAAATTTGATTCTCTCTTGCGCTTGCTGTCGTTTTCTTTCTCGTTACGAGGTGGAATTTCATTTGGTTTCACTTGTACACCGAACGCAAGAGCCATCGATTCGGATTTGTTTTTATTGCCCACTGCATCCTCATTCTCCTCTCCATCTTCATAATCCAATGCATTCATGTCGACTGCCTCGACTGCTTCGCTGAACCGTGTCTCATCATCTGTTTTCACGTCTTTGGAGCTGATATTAGCTGAGGTGTCAATTTCACCATCTTCCTTCTCTGCAAATGACTTGGCATCCCGTTTAACATTCGAATAGGAGTTTTCCTGGTTGATTTCGAAAAACGATTTTTTTGCCACACGAGCCACTTCTTCATGACGTTTTTTACGTTCCGCTTCACGACGTTTGATTTCCTCTTCACGAAGTCGCTTATCTTCTTCAGATTTCTGAAAAGAAAGAGAAAAGTGTTAGGCTACGCACTTCTTACAGCCATTCCACATTGAGATTCTACAGTCACAATTGGTCACAGTTTCATAAACTTGTCCACAACAAGGTACGCGCACAGGTACACTCATTTTTTAAACTTACTTCTAAATCAGATAACTTGATGGTTCGTTTTTGTGCTTGTTTCCAATGCGGCGGCGTAACACTTCGTGAACGACTTCTGGACCGTGACGGCGTGCGATATCTCTGCAAGTAATATGATGTTAGAGCACTGCTAATTGGTTGAAAACAAAGTCTACTTACGAAAACACCTCGTCCTTTAATAGCGCGTCCGCTTCGAGACAACGGTACACGGCGCTTAGACCATCCGAAGCTAAAACATAAACAAGAAAAAAGATTACTTTCTCCCTTCACTATCGGTTCGTTAAACAAATTTCCTACTTGCGTCCCGAATCTCTCCGATCTTTGTCCTTGTCCTTGCGACGATCCTTGTCCTTGTCCTTTTCTTTATCTTTAACATTTCCCTCCTTTTCATCTTTAGTTGCTTCAGTACCACTACCGTTACCGCGCATCAAAAACTTATTTGAAACTTCGGGAATATCCTTTGGATCAATTTTTGTGATTTTTACCATGGGGTGCACATCTTCGTCATCAATTTCGCCCTCTTCATGCTCTTCGTTCGGATCGACTGTCGTCTTATCATTTCTAAAATGGTGAAACGTTTGCTATCACACTGAATTTGGACTGAATGTTTATTAGGGATATAGTCTTACTCTTCGTCCTTGGACTTCTTTTTCTTCTTCTTATCCTTTTTCTTCTTTCGTTCATCTTCATCATCTGAGCTTGACGAATCTTCTTGCTTCCGTTTCTTTTTCTCTTTCTTATCCTTTTTGGCTGAAATGATGGGGAAAAAGAGCTTATCAATGCTCGTCGTACCCGATTTTTCAATGATTTCGATAAAAATTAAGGATTATGAATGCTACATATAGCCAACGCTGCGTTCTTTATCACAATCTCAGTCCTATGTCTTTTAAAATGAAAACAACTCACTCTTGACTTGGCGCACCAGCTCTCCACAATTGCTTATAACAGCATCTTGCAACGGTCTTGAATTTCTATCAACCGGCAGTTGTTCAATTTGTCGTACTAAATCATGACCAGACACAACATGACCAAATACAACATGAATACTGCAACAATCAAAAAGGAACAAAAGTTAAAAAAAAAATCCCAATCGATCGTACAGTCACAATGAACTTACTTGTCAAGATGAGACGCTGGTTGTGTAGTACTACAATGAAATAAAGAAGAACAACATAATGATCAGAACAGCTCAAATCCCAAATTAACTTTTATGTGGCTAAGGAGAGGAGTCAACATCATATTGATCTCTACACAAAATTACGAGCGACTCACTCAATTCGGACTTGTGTTGTGGCCGTGTAATTTTTTTAAATTTCATCAACGAACACTATACGTAAAAATATTTTTTTTTCTTTTATTTTTATCTTCGTTCTCTTAACGAAAAACAACAATTTCTTTTACATCAATTTTTGTTTCATTGAGAGGGAATGCAAATTCTGTCGTGAAATTAGATTTGGTTTTTGATTTTATTTTATTTTTTTGTAAAATGGCAAACAATTTGGAAAATCCACAATTGCACACGATCAGATTTTGTATTCCCAAAGTTAAAATGATTTATGAAAAACGACTTAAAGCTCAGCTACAACATGAAATCAACTGACAAAGAATTATGGCGAAGAAAGGACATGACTAAATTATTATTGTTCATAGGGTAATACTATCAATACGAGCAGCTACTGAGATATGAGCCCTTTATTGTCTTTCCTTTTGTTCGAACGAACAAGAAAAGAGACAATAGAAGGTTCGTATTACAATAGGTGTACATATTAGGTAGTTTTACCCTATTATCAGGCATCTGGGAGATTTGTAAACCGATTTTAGGAGTTTGGGAGGCTACAGGAAGCCTGTATGTCAATTTCAGGAAGACTTTATGTGACATTTGTTTAAAGAAATTTAAATAATAGTTACCTGTACGTACAGTTAGAGGCAGTGAAATTTCAGCAAGCATTTGCTTCAGCTGTTTTTCAACTGATCCGCACAAACAATCTGTACTGTTTATACGTCTTCATTCGGATGTACCACTACCAGCAGCTACAACCGTATGCAAAAGTATAAACAGTTGTGATTGTATGTGTGGAACAGCTGAAAAACAGCTGAAGCAAATGCTTGCTGAAATTTCACTGTCTCTAACTGTACGTACAGGTAGCATGGTAACTAGAAAGTGCAGATCATGTTCTCTGGTCTCATTTTTTCCGAATAGTCTAAACGAGAAGAATGTTTCTCTCGTTCTACGGTATACTACGCTAAGTACATCCACTGACATTTTGAATCATAAATTTAGTCGTCTTAAGGCCTTCAACATTAGTGGCTATTTCTACATGCGAAATTCACGGAAAGGCCACTCATAGACGAGAATTTCATAGATTCAATCTAAGTTACTAGTTCCCCCGAACAGTAACGAACAAATCGGATTTCCCGCAGGTGTTCAAAGAAAGTATTGTGGCGATTAGTCAGGATCAAAATTAATTGAGGCTTCAGTGAATTTGAAATTCAAACCCCGCAATAAATTCTCCGTTTAATGATTACCGCTGGCATTGTATATCCTCCTATCTTGCCGGTACCAAACTTTCACATAAATGGCGAATCTTTGCCAGTAGGATCTTTGTTAGTATTTGCGGAAGTCATGTCACGTGAGGTTTCAACTCTTAAAATTCATTTCTTCAAAGGTTGACTCAAGTGCCCTACTACAACTGTTCGAAAAACTAACAAGACGACTAATAAGGAGGAAGTGATTTATTGGACGTCTAGCGTTTTTAGAAGAAATTCGTGGTTTCTTAGGAGTGTTGAATGATCTTGTCCTTCTTCTTAGATTAATCAAAAGATTTCATTGATTGTGGCCGAGCTTGCAGTAGCATAAAGTTTATAGAAAGAGGGTCATGGTATGACGTATGCATTCCTGTTGAATCTTCTGCGTAAAAGTATTTTTCTGTTACTGCGTATGGACGTCATAGGTTATTCCCACTCGTTAAAATAAAAATGTGGAAGCACATAGGTGCTGCGCTCTACGTAATCAAGCAATGCAAATGCATGAACAAAGCGGCATGCACATTACTGTGCACTAACAAGTACAAATAATTATTTTAATAATAAGAAATCTGACCTGATCAATGAGAAATGTCAGTCATATGTCGACAATGCACTGAATTGTCGAATGTTGTTGCTACGACAACGGCAGTAATTTTTAATGAATCGTGCTGGTGAATTCGAATTAAATGTACAGACTTTGACGATAAGATTCAATAGTACTAACAGCACCGACATAACATGACTTTAAGAAAAAATTGAAACAAAACGAAGAAACTCTATCCTTCACTCATACACACCATACTTACATAAAAAATTGGGAACCATTGGTTCCCTTGCCACGATTAGCCATCGACAACAAAAATGGTTTATCGTGTTTGAGTTGAAAATTTTCATCTGCAAAAATCAATCGAAACGGAGAAAAAAACGGAAAATTAGTACCGAGCTTTCAATCAACCACCATAGACCAAATATTTCGTTTCAATTTTTACCATCAAATGTTCCTCCATATATTGACTCGCCACCAGTGCCATTATTTGCCGAAAAGTCGCCAGATTGGATCATAAAGTTTTTGACCACTCTATGGAACACAACACCCTATACCATGGAAATTTTACGATATTAGTATTGTTGAT